>NC_080571.1:136922986-137201400 GCF_030247185.1 Malaya genurostris | reverse complement strand
TGTCATTCGCATCGATTCAACCCCTTCGAGACCACGAGCCAGAAAAAAAAATTTCAAATAGACATGACAGATGACAAATTTCTATTAGCAGAATAATTCTTAAGTAAACTTCAATCATAATGAATTCATTTTGATAATGCGTATGTGATCTGCCATCGGCTAGAACTGGCACGGATTTTTTAAGCCTATATTATTTATTATTATGTCAAATAATTAGTGTAATATTTTGTGCTTAGTATGTTTCTTTTCATTCATATTTTGTATTAATCGATGCCTTGATCTTCAAAACCTCTTGCTTTATTCGAAACATTGTCGATTTTAACTATAAAAATAAACTATTACAAAAATTTGTAAATCGTCCACTCCTAAAAGTTGGTCGTCTTTGACAGATATATATTTGTTGATGCTTTCAATGAACAATGAAATAATACTGGTCGCTAAGGATTATTACCAGTTGAAACTGCAATTGACCTCAATCCACCAGTCGATTAATTTTTCTTGTTGCTCTAATGCTAGTTAATTTCAGTACAACAGGCAGCGAAGCGGTTAAAACAACTGTCCTATATTCTGGCAGAGATGCCAGGTAAAATTTTGTGCGCCCGCGTACTAGAACTGCTTCTATGCGAGCTCAAAATTTAAAATTATGACGACAAACAAATACCCTACACTAATAGCAAAAGTCATTAAATTGGACGTATGTTTATAAAAACTTGGAAAATCTTCAAAAAGTCTGCATGATTGCAAACTCTGTTAACAAACGAAATTGCAAATTTACATACTAATCTGCAAACCTGGCATCCATGGTTCTGACGCTCATTATTTCGCTATTCTGCGACGATTCCGTCGCATTCTATGTCCAGCTGTAAACCAATATAATAAAATACTGCAACGACGTTGCAATATAAGTTGAGGTTCAATGTTTCTGGATCGATTTGTAGTTAAATTATATGAATCTGTAAACAAATGACTGAGTTATTAGTATTCAAATTTATGAGAGAAAATGGTCATAAATTTGAACACTTATAACACGGTTTTGCATTTTTCTATTGACACCCGACTCAGTAAAGTAAAGAAAATGGCATTTTCAACGTCGATATATCATAGACTTTCTGTCGATAAATCGTAAAGACTTTCTCATATAGAAAGGCTCTGCAATCGCTGTGAAAACCGACTTTACAACCGAGGCCCGGAAGACCGAATGTCATATACCATTCGACTCAGTTTGTCGAGATCACAAAATGTCTGTGTGTATGTGTGTGTGTATGTATGTATGTATGTGACAAATAATGTCACTCAATTTGCTCGGAGATGGCTGAACCGATTTTCATGAACTTAGATTCAAATCAAAGGTCTTAAGGTCCCATACAAAGTTCCTATGTTTTATTTGGATCCGACTTCCGGTTCTGGAATTACAGGGTGACATGCACAAAAAAAAGAGAAAATAGTAACACACGTTTCTCAGAGATGGATGAACAGATTTTCACAAACTTAGATTCAATTGAAAGGTCTTATGGCCTTATACAATTTTTCTTGAATTTCATTTGAATCCAACTTCCGGTTCCGGAATTACAAGGAAATATGTGCAAAATTTTTAAAAATCGCTCTCAATTTTTCTCGGAAATTTCTCAACCGATTTTCACAAATTAAGAAGCAAATAAAAGGACTTAACATACTTTAAAAAGTCTTCGAAAAGTTCATCCAGGTCCGACATCCGGTTCCGGTATTAAATTGCTATTAGTGAAAATTTTCAATTTCATGAGTATTTTTTCACAAGCGATAACGAAACACGGTGCACATTTTTATAAAACTTACTACTAAATTCATCTAATTGGTAGATCTTGTTAGTTAGTGAATGTGAAAACTACTTTGGGACTAATAGTCCTCGGTTTCCGCTTCCGAAAGTACTTCGATTTCTCAGCAACTGTTGGACCGATTTCCGCGAATAGTGATTCAAATTAAATCTCTCATAGTCTTTAAATATACTGTGCAATTTCATCAAGACCCGACTTCCGATTCCGAAATTATAGGACGATGAGTGTCGAAACATTCAAATCGTTATTCAAAAGGACGATGCAAAACTAGTAGGTGATGATACGGCGGCTTTGCTCCGTTCGCAACGTGCTTTGTTGAATTTCGTATAGCGTGCAGGGTTGCCCCATTAAAAATTAAACTTTTCATTGGTAAAAAAAATTAAAACGAGACTCACTCAATTTTCTCTGAGATGATTTGATCGATTTCCACAAACAGGCTGAAATAAAAGTTCCTATAGTCTCATAGGTTGCTGTTTAATTTCATCCGAATCCGACTTCCGGTTCCAGAACTATAAAGTAAAGTGTGTTTTATAATTTAGTACGACGATGCAAAATAAAAAAAAAATTCTTATTAACTTGACATAACTGTTTACAAATTGAAAAGGTTATGTTAGTTTATACCCAAAGAAAGTTTCTTATTTTATTCAAGATTGAAAAAAAAACTTTCTCCACAGAATCTTAAAGTGATATTTTTGAAAATATACTTAATATGAGAAAGGTATCATTACACCACTAGGTGGATTAAAAAAGGTTTTATTTGGTGCAAAACATCGATCATTTTCGTGAGAAATTGACAAGATATGAGATTAGATGTTAAAAAAATAAATACAGATAATTACGGAGTGAGTCACAGCGTTTCATTAAATCGTCTATAGTGCCATATCTTCTAACAATATTCATTGTATTCGTCAAAACGATCTGTAAACAAATAAAAGAAAAACTGTTACTACTCATTGAAACGGTTTTTTAAAATTCTGATTGAAACTTTAATTAACCATAGTTACTACTAAAACACCGAAACAAAATACAGCGTTATGTGCAAGATATGATTTACAGTGCAAGTACTAGTTCTAGGCTCATTCAAAGATAATTTATATTTAGAGGATAGATAATTTAAGATGGTGGACAGAGTTTACTGACTACTTTTCATGGGTTTACTTTCACACGCACTGACAAAACTACCCATAAAGCATCAATCATAGTAACCCATGAGTCAGTAGACAATATTCGACAGCTCTATCAGTCAAACTCTAACAGTGAAGCAACTCCGTTCAGACTCGCGTTCAAAACCGGCAACCCGCCGGGTCGAAAACGGACATCTTGCGGCATTTTATGAACAGATATAAATCTATTCCAACAATTTTGTCGCTAAAACAGAAGGAATTGATAAATAAATGAAAAAAGAACTCAAAATATGTCTACACGCACGATCATTCCTTTCGTGACCGTCGTATCGATCGGATGGTAGTTTGCATTAGAGCAGCTGTGCGTTAATCCATTCTAATCCGTTTCAAGGTCATTTAATATCAGATCTTTTGTCGTGAGCTTGTGCGGTAGATCAATACAGTATAAACAATAAATACCGTTAGACAGTGCCGGGTGCTATTGTGTTAAAACAATAAGAACAGTGAACCGACGTTTAGTGTGGTGCCGTGAACCGGTGCTGTGTGCATATTTATTCTCGGAGGTCGTTGTAACTAACGCTTGGCCTCAGCGGCCGAGTTGCTACGGATCATTAGCTAAGTATAATATTTTTTCCCTTCGTGTCCCTTTATCGTCTTATATTTTGACTCCCCCTATAATTTGCGCGGAACCTCAACCGCGCTATGGCAAGTCCATTAAATTCTCCCCTGTCCCCCGAAGATAAAATGGAAACAGATTTTAAATCTGCCCCAAATAGTAAAACTCACCGGGTTAAACAGTATCCCGAAGAGCCTTCACCCTCGGCCGGCCTTTATGTGGTTTATTTTCGGACCAAAGAGAAGAATAAACCGCTTAATATTTTGAAAATATCTAAAGACTTGGAGTCGAAATATGCAACATTGAAATCTATTTCAAAAATTCGTCCCGATAAGCTCAGGGTCTCGTTGACCAGTCTGAAACATGCTAATGAGATCGCTCGAAACGACCACTTTACGCGGGACTACCGCGTCTACATACCAGCTCGCGAAGTCGAGATAGACGGAGTGATCACGGATCCAAGTCTGACATGCGAGGACATTCTCAAACATGGGGTCGGATGTTTTAAAGATCCCTTGCTTAAGAATGTCAAGATACTGGACTGCAAACGTTTGCATTCAGTATCGATCGCCGCGGATGGGACAAAGTCTTATCCCCACTCGGACTCGTATCGGGTGACCTTCTCCGGCTCGGCTTTGCCGAAATTCGTTCTCCTGGCCAGGGTTCGTCTACCTGTACGACTTTTCGTACCACGGGTAATGAATTGCACTAGTTGTCAACAACTAGGACACACAGCTTCCCATTGTGGAAATCGGCCCCGCTGCTCGAAGTGTGGAGAGAGTCATGCGGATGGCGTTTGCGACAGAGACATTGAAAAGTGTCTTTATTGTGGGGCGGCCCCGCATGACCTCACAACATGTTCTGCGTATAAATTGCGTGGAGATCATTTGAAACGATCTCTCAAGCAACGATCAAACCGCTCGTTCGCAGAAATGCTGAAAATCGCCACACCACCTGAACAGAACCCCTACACCTGTTTGTCTACGGACGATTGCGACTCTGACGATCCTCAAGAAGGTACATCTTCAACTGTCCCTCGTAGTTTTAGGAAGAGGAAAAATATATCATCTCCTAAACTCCCTAGAAAGGGTTCGAAGATATCTCTTGAAGGCCCTCCAAAAGTAACAGCAGAAGGAAGTGTTGGTAAAAAAAACGAAAAGAAGAAGCCAAAAGCTCCTAGTTCCGGAGACTTGAAATCGGAGAAAGAATATCCAACACTTCCGGGGACACCCAAAACCCCGAAAGTCCCCAAGGAACCAGAAAACACATCAAGTGCTGGACTTGTAAAATTCAGTGACATTGTGGACTTTATATTTTCCGTCTTCAACATTTCTGACCCCCTAAAAGGTATTTTGATGACTTTCCTGCCAAAAGTTAAAATGTTTTTGATGCAGCTGACTGCAAAATGGCCCCTCCTCTCAGCAATCGTTTCCTTCGATGGCTAATTTTTCGAACGAGATCAAGGATTCGATCACTGTTTTACAGTGGAACTGTAAAAGTATCATCCCGAAAATAGATCCTTTTAAATACTTAGTAAATAATCTGAAATGTGACGCATTTGCATTGTGCGAAACTTGGATAACTTCTGATGTATCACTAAACTTCCACGATTTTAACATTATTCGCCTGGATCGAGATAATCCCTACGGAGGAGTACTTTTGGGGATCAAAAAGTGCTATTCCTTCTTTCGAATTAACCTCCCCTCGATATCAGGTATTGAAGTTGTCGCATGTCATGTCACAATTAAAGGCAAGGACCTTTGTATTGCTTCCATCTATATTCCCCCTAGAGCCTCAGTTGGGTACCACTGGCTCAGCAGTATCATGCAACTTCTTCCCGCACCGACGTTAGTTTTAGGAGACTTTAACTCTCACGGTACGGGATGGGGTTGTCTTCATGATGATAACAGATCAGCTATGATCCATGATATTTGCGACAACTTCAATATGACAATCTTGAATACGGGAGAAATGACACGAATTCCCGCACCACCAGCAAGACCAAGTGCGCTGGACTTATCCCTCTGCTCGACATCGCTACGGTTGGATTGCACGTGGAAGGTAATCCCTGATCCCCACGGTAGCGATCATCTGCCTATCGTAATTTCAATCGCCAGCGGATTAAGACCATCGGAAACAATCAATGTTTTGTATGACCTTACACGAAATATTGATTGGAAATGCTACGCAATATCGATATCTGAGAAACTAGAAACAACACAAGAACTTCCTCCGGAGGAAGAGTATACGTTTATGGCTGGCATGATTCTCGACACTGCGATTCAAGCTCAGACGAAACGTATACCCGGCGCGAATACTAACATTCGTCCTCCCAACCCGTGGTGGGACAAAGAGTGCTCATCACTGAATGCGGAAAGATCTTTAGCATTCAAAAAGTTCAGAAAATATGGAACACCTGATAATTATAGAAATTACGCAGCGCTAGATAAGCAAATGAAGAACTTAGTTAAAGCAAAGAAACTAGGTTACTGGCGACGGTTTGTTGACGGATTAACAAAAGAAACATCGATGAGCACTCTTTGGAACACAGCCCGACGAATGCGCAACCAAAACACAACGAACGAAAGCGAGGAATATTCTAACCGCTGGATATTCGATTTCGCTAAAAAAGTATGTCCTGATTCTGTTCCGGAACAGAAGATATCCCGCGCCGCGACTTCGAATACAAACGAAACACCGTTTTCGATGGTAGAGTTCTCACTTGCGCTCTTGTCGTGTAACAATAAGGCCCCGGGGTTAGACAGAATTAAATTCAACTTGTTGAAAAATCTTCCTGACTCTGCCAAAAGGCGCTTGCTGAATTTGTTTAACAAGTTCCTCGAGGGTAATATTGTTCCACACGACTGGAGACAAGTGAGAGTTATCGCCATTCAAAAACCTGGGAAACCAGCCTCCGATCACAATTCGTATCGGCCGATTGCTATGCTTTCCTGTATCCGGAAGTTGTTCGAAAAAATGATTCTCTTCCGTCTAGACAATTGGGTCGAGACTAATGGTTTACTTTCAGATACACAATTCGGCTTCCGCAGGGGTAAAGGAACGAACGATTGTCTTGCGTTGCTCTCAACCGAAATTCAAATGGCATTTGCTCGTATAGAACAAATGGCATCAGTATTTCTAGATATCAAGGGGGCTTTTGATTCAGTTTCTATAAATATCCTATCTAAGAAGCTGCACCAGCATGGTCTTTCGCCGGTTTTGAACACCTTTTTACATAATCTATTGTCCGAGAAACACATGTATTTTGCACATGGTGATTTGTCGACAATACGATTCAGTTACATGGGTCTTCCTCAGGGCTCATGCTTAAGCCCCCTTTTATACAACTTTTACGTAAACAACATTGATGAATGTATCAACACATCTTGCACGCTAAGACAACTTGCCGACGACAGCGTTGTGTCCATTATAGGACCCAAAGCTACCGATCTCCAAGGACCATTACAAGATACCCTCGACAACTTGTCGACATGGGCTCTTCAAATGGGTATCGAGTTCTCTACGGAGAAAACTGAGCTGGTCGTATTTTCAAGAAAGCGAGAACCAGCACAATTACAGCTTCAACTAGGGGGTGAAACCATAGCTCAGGCCTTCACATTTAAATATCTCGGGGTCTGGTTCGACTCCAAAGGCACCTGGGGATGTCACATTAGATATCTGAAACAAAAATGCCAGCAGAGAATCAATTTTCTTCGCACAATAACCGGAACTTGGTGGGGTGCAAACCCAGGAGACCTGATCAGGCTGTACCAAACAACGATATTGTCCGTAATGGAATATGGATGCTTCTGCTTCCGATCCGCCGCGAACACCCATTTCATTAAACTGGAAAGAATTCAGTATCGTTGTTTGCGTATTGCCTTAGGTTGCATGCAGTCGACTCATACGATGAGCCTCGAAGTGCTCGCGGGCGTCTTACCGTTGAAAAACCGATTCTGGGATCTCTCATATCGATTGCTAATCCGATGCGATATCTTGAATCCGATGGTGATTGAAAACTTCGAAAGGCTTGTCGAACTCAATTCTCAGACCCGTTTTATGTCCTTGTATTTTGATTACATGGCTCAGAATATTAATCCTTCTTCGTTTGTTTCCAACCGTGCTCATTTCTTGGATACTACTAATTCTACTGTGTTTTTCGACACATCCATGAGAGAAGAAATTCGTGGAATTCCGGATCACGTGCGCCCTCAAGTGGCCCCAAATATTTTTTATAATAAATTTAGAACAGTCAACTGTGAAAAGATGTTTTACACTGACGGATCAAACATCAACAGGTCCACAGACTTCGGAATCTTCAATCAGAACATCACCGCTTCGTACAAACTCAGTGATCCGGCTTCAGTCTACGTCGCAGAATTAGCTGCTATTCAGTACACCCTCGAGATCATTGAAACCTTGCCCAAAGACCATTACTTCATTGTCACGGACAGTAAGTTCAATAGAAGCTCTCCGCGCAGTGAAGCCAGGAAAGTATCCCCCATATTTCCTGGGGAAAATACGGGAACATTTGAGAACTTTATCTGAACGGTCTTATTTAATATCGTTAGTCTGGGTCCCTTCGCATTGTTCCATTCCAGGCAATGAAAAGGCAGACTCATTGGCTAAGGTGGGCGCATTAGAAGGTGATATTTATGAAAGACCAATCTGCTTCAATGAATTTTTCAGTATCTCTCGTCAGAAAACTCTCGAAAGTTGGCAAACTTCATGGAGCAATGGCGAACTGGGACGATGGCTGCATTCCATTATCCCTAGGGTATCGACGAAACCTTGGTTCAGGGGGATGAACGTGAGTCGTGACTTCATTCGTGTAATGTCTCGGCTCATGTCAAACCATTACACCTTCAACGCGCATCTCCGGCGTATTGGAATCGTGGAGAGCGGTTTCTGCGCTTGTGGTGACGGTTATCAGGACATCGAGCATGTCGTATGGACGTGTACGGAGTATCGTGACGCCAGGTCTTTATTAAAGGACTCCCTAAGGGCCCGAGGTAGACCACCTGAAGTTCCGGTCCGAGATGTGTTGGCTAGTCGGGATATCTCTTATATGCTTCTTATATACCAGTACCTCAAACACATTAATATCCAAGTGTAATCTGTTATACCTCGCTCAGAAAGTATAATCTCCACCTACAGGTTCGACACTAACATCCGCCCGATTCTCTCGATCACCGTCCCTGTCCACCATCTTCATTGGAACTAACAAGATCTTTTTTTGTCACTAACTTTTCGTTCCCCCCTTCCATGTCTCTTCACCATCTCGATGGCAACTAATTAGATCTCTGTAGTTTTCAGACATTTTGTTTCCATACCCCCTATTTACCTCGGTTTTCACAATATTTACTTTTTTTATTTTCTCATCTCTTCGTAACATCATCATCACCGCCTACGGTCCTACGCTCCAGACGATGACCAGCATGCGGGCCACCCGCCGGGCCTTCGTAGCCTGGGGGTGTTTCCCGCGGACCCACACGGACCGAAGGATGCGGCCAACATGGACATTTGCAAACGCCATATGGGAGACCCTCATGCAATATCCAATTCACCGGCATTACATAATGATACTATTCTAGTTTTAATATAGTCGTAATTAAGATTAGTAAATACCCTTGGCATCTTAGAGCTTAAGCAGTGTGCCTTAAAATTGTATTATAATATTGAATAAAAAAAAAAATGTCTACACGCATGTTTTCGTCCGCCTTGACGAATGTTCCTGTTAACTGCTGGAAGGCCGCTCGCAAGGGCACAGACTTTTTCGCAAGCAAGCTTAAATAATTACCCTCCATGAAAAATTCAAATTTCCGATTTATTAGGTGGATAATTTACATGGTAGGTTCACAACTCGCAATGACAAAAATTTTATTACAGGCACTCTTGGATTTCATAACAATATAGAAGTTAACTGAACAAATATCGAAGTCACTAGGCTATACGTACAAGTCTGGGATTGCCTTGCCAGCAGTTTAAAAGAATCGGTGCTCTATCAGCACCAGTGATATCAAACGGCCTCAATAACTACGACGTGAAGCAACCAAGCAGCTTGGTCAGCATGTTAGGACTCAAAGTGCACGAAAAAACTCCAAAATTTAACTGGCGCAGTCGTCCCGAGTGTGTCTCTAAGTTTTTTTTTAGGTATAAGCTTTACGTGGCCGATTGAATTTTTTGTTAGACAACATAACTTGTTTTAATGTAGAACACATTTTTGTTTTCTATATAGCGGTGCAAACTAGAAACTCATGAAAAATACACGTAGAAATGTGGTCAGGTTTTGAACAATTACAGCTCAGTCAATTTTGTATCAATTATTAATATTATGTCACCATTTGATTGGAATTATTTCTACGTATTGATTTGAATGTTCATAGCCATGTATTTTTAATTTTACATCATTGAAATGTTGATTAATAGCTAGCAGTGTCCTATTTTGGCTGCAAAAAATCTCCGGCATACCGGAGTTCCCTGCCATAGTCGACGGTTTTGAAGGAGTAAACGATATATCAAAGGGAAAGCAGCGCTCTGATTGGTCGATCGAAGCCAAAGCAAAGCTGCTGGAAGCATGCGAATCTACAAATAGAAGCGAAATTATAGCTAACGTTTCAGTCTTATGCGTAGCTTGCTAGAGGTAGGTTGTTGCTACACAGCAAGATAAAAAGTGCCATAAACGATTTGAAACTTTTCATTGGTATGCTCTGATCTTGTGTCATGCAAGATTGGATGAAATCCCATGTTATGTCGTTTCGCCTGAGAAATTGACAACTACCCCAGGGTAAATTTTGAGTGCATAAGACCAATTTCTAATTTATATAAGATGAACTCGATTGATAATGAGAAATATTTAATCGCTTCAACCGAAATCGCAAAATGGTAGTAATGGTAGAGAAACGCTATAAAAATAACTGCTTGCATACAAAACTTGAACACAAGCTTGATGAAGAGAAGCTTAAATATCGATATCCGTATCGCAAGCATGTACAAACATTTAATTGTATACATTTGGTCTATTGAAATAATTTCGTCGGCTACGAATCAAATACAAATCACGTATTTATCGTCTATATTCTGGGTTCGCGTGTTCGGTGTTGATTCCTAATAAGGATCAATCTAAGCAGACTCTTGTGCATTTGCGGATTCAAAAGTGTGACGATTAATTGAAAATGTCAATCATTGGAAATTTTGGTTGACTTGTTCCATATCAACAGCTCGAACAACCCCATGAGGCTGATCCTTGTTGTTCTATCATTGGATCTCGTTGCCACCCTTCTTCTAGGGGGAAAGAAGCTTCCATTTCCATCTAGCGACGATTGAAAGTCACTTTGTCCATGGCTCTTATCATCCTCGGAGTTGTGGGTGGTTTCCGTTTTCTTGTTGATCGCAGTATTGGGCTCGTTGCTAGCTGCTGTAGATGCGCTTTGTAAATTGATTGCAGTTGATAGTTAGATTGACGGTGAAAGTGTTTTTGAAACAGGAGTGCTGCGTTCACTAGTTACCATTGTTGAGCGGTTGACAGTGTCTTTGGTTGAAGATAAGTAATTTTTAATTTTTAACAACAACCCACCCCTCCGAACCACCAAATAATCCTACTAGTTTTTGCATTGACTGAGTGAAAATATATATTGGAGAAGCCAAATGAATGTGAAACTCACAGAAAAGATGATTGTTTGGAAAAAGATGCACTCAGAGACAGGACTCGAACCTGCGTTCTTTTGCATTCCGTGCATACGCGCTACCATTTCGCCACCATGCAGATACATACATATATTACATATATTGGAATGATAGGAAAGCCAATTTGACCGCACATTACAGTGATCGTAGAGACAAAGTGTCTTTCAGTGTTATGACGCTTTTCTCATATAATGCATTTCTCCTACATATTACGGCAGAAATTCCCCGAAATACCAACATTTAAAAAAGTTTAGGAAAGAACTTTGAAGATTTACGTTGCACATTTGAATTCAAGATAGTGGAAATCTATTCAATCATGTGTGGGAAACTGAAGTGAGCTCCTCTATCATATATCTATCACATTTGATTACTATTGTCGGTACTTCCGGAGCTGGATATGGGTATAGTGACATTCGGTTCATTAAACCATACAGTAAGAAGACCTAAATTGGTTTCTACGATTCTCTATGGCGATTTGAATTTTGGAAAAAAGAATGTATCGGTAGTCGGACTTGGATACAATTCACCATGCCATTTATGGGACGATCAATGCACAGTGGTCCAAAACGAGAAATTAGCGTGAAAAAATATTTTCACTATAAAATATTAGTTTTCTGTCTTCACAAAGGTTGTTTGTAATCAAATGGCACTCCTTTTGATGAAAAATGTTACTAGGGTGGTCCTTATTTAGATTGAAATCTGAAATCTAACTTTCTTAATTAAACTCAAAAATAATTTCGTAGTGCAATCAAGTTGTAGGAAATTTTATTTTGAGCAACTTTGCTAAAAAAAAGCACCTCTCTAGCTTTTCATTTGATTGAGTTACATCAATATTCCCGAGTAAACGTAGGGTGGCTTCTGAAAAATTACTTTTTTGGTTCTAACGTTTTTGTGAAACGTTCTATGGAAAAGTTGTCTTCAGAAGAGTTGTTGAACTAAACATTGCGCACAATTTTTCTGAACCAAGCTTTTTCATATGAGCTACCAATAAAAACTTATGATTGTTTTTTCATCAAAAACTAGTCAACATTCAAGCATCAATATTTATTAGATGCCAGATCGACAAAAATGTATCCTATACGGTTCCTGAAAGGTACCGTAAGTAAAAATTTAAGAGAAATTGGAAAGGTGTTATTGTTTAAATTTATTTAAATTAGTCTTAAAAATACCTTCAAAAACTCAAAAACATTGCATAACTCTTAAACGCCTTAACGTATCAATATACTTCCTTTAGTAAAATATTAGTATCAAATAGTTCTACATGTGTTCCATACATTGTCAATTCGAGAAATGAGACACACAAAAACTACAGCCTAAAATAGATTTTTTGCAAAACAATTTTATCAAATTTATTACCACAATAACTGATTCAATAAATTTTGATTCCGTTATCACAATAATCGCAACGTTAACATTCAAAATAAAAAATAAAACTAAATGAACAATGAATTATTTTATTATCTTAAACTAAATATTTTGCTTGTTAGGGTGTCTTCTGAACTTCTCCTATTTTGTTTGTTCGATAATGTCAAGATAAGGTCTGAAGTTAAGGTGAAATGTAGTGGAATGCACGAATCGCGTTTTCGATTAATTATTCTAAAACTAGACCGATTTTCGAAAAAACAAAAACAATTAAGTTTTCGAAATCAAATTTATCACAACTAATTATTCTTAGAATTTTGAAATTTTGCTTCGCCGAGCCGTAATTGATTTTTGAAATGTATAAACGGTTACTGTTCCGTTCCACGGGGATGGTTTTAGAACTGGAAAGTAGTGTTTGTAGCAGAATTTCACAAAGAATCTCAAAATTATAAAATTTTAACCAAAACAACCGAAATTTCAAAATTTTTACATAAACTTCTCCGCATTTTTTCGCGCTGCTATTTTGTATTTGTAACGTGAGTAGTGAATTACCCCTATATATTACTACACATTCATTTACTGTAGTATGAAATGCTGCATCCCGTTCAACTAAATCCAAGGTGGCAACCCCACCAACGGGATCGTCCTAGTGCTAGTTGGGACGTTAAACAGAGCAAGCACGATAATCCTCCGGCGAGACAGGGGGTTGGTGTAGGCCTAATGAGCCGCCCGTAAAACATCTATTACAAATAATACAGGAGAGAATACGACCCGGAACAATCGGCATAGACCCACGCGACGAAATAAGGACTACGATTGGAAACTTGGAACATGGAACTGCAAGTCGCTAGGTTTCGCAGGCTGCGACAGGATAATATACGACGAACTAAATCCTCGCAGCTTCAACGTCGTAGCGCTGCAGGAGCTTTGTTGGGTGGGACAGAAGGTGTGGAAAAGCGGACAATGAGCGGCTACCTTCCACCAAAGCTATGGCACAACAAACGAGCTGGGAACTGGCTTTATAGTGCTGGGCAAGATGCGTCAGCGAGTGATTGGGTGGCAGCCGATCAACGCTTCGATGTGTAAGTTGAGAATTAAAGGCCGTTTTTTCAATTACTGCATCATCAACGTGCACTGCCCACATGAAGGGAGAACCGATGACGAGAAAGAAGCGTTCTACGTGCAGCTGGAACAAGCCTATGACGGCTGCCCACGCAGAGACGTACAAATTGTCATCGGTGACATGAATGCCCAGGTAGGAAGAGAGGCAATGTACCGACCGGTAATCGGGCAGAACAGCCTGCATGCCGCATCGAATAACAACGGCCAACGGTGTGTCAACTTTGCGGCCTCCTGAGGAATGGTAGTCAGAAGCACCTTCTTTCCCCGCAAGGATATCCACAAAGCTATCTGGAGATCACCTGACCAACAGATCGAAAACCAATCGACCACGTTTTGATCGACGGAAAATTTTTTCTCGGACATCAACAATTTTCGCACCTACCGCAGTGCGAATATAGATTCGGACCACTACTTGGTTGCAGTATGCATGCGCTCAAAATTTTCGACGGTGGCTACCCAACGTCAAAACCGAACATCGCGCGGCTCCGGGATGCTGGAGTAGCCCAAGATTATGCGCAGCAGTTGGCAGTGGCACTACCAACGGAAGAGCAGCTTGGTGCAGCTACTCTTGAAGATGGCTGGAGAGACATCCGTTCTGCCATAGGTAGCACTGCATCAGCAACGCTAGGTACGGCGGCTCCGAACGTAAGGAACGACTGGTTCGACGACGAATGTGAACAGTTAGTGGCCAAGAAGAATGCAGCTTGGGCGAGCAAGCTGCAACACCGGACGAGAGCAAACGAGGCGCGGAAGAGACTAAACTCGGTATCCCGTAGAAAAAAGCGCCAACAGGAAGCCCGAGATCGCGAAGCGATGGAACAGCTGTTCCGTGCTAATGACACAAGGAAGTTCTACGAGAAGGTGAACCGTTCGCGCAGAGGCCATGTGCCACAGGCAAATATGTGCAAAGACACCAACGGGGATCTTCTCACGAACCACTGTGAGGTGATCGAGGGGCGGCGGCAGTATTTCGACGAGCACCTCAAATTTGGAAGTGTCGGCGCGATAACGAACTTGGGAATGCGTGCGGATGAGGTGGTAAGCCGGTTGAAAATAATAAGGCCGCTGGCGTTGACCAACTACCCAGCGAGCTACTAAAACACGGTGGTAATGCACTAGATTTTACCGAAGGAATGGATGGAAGGAATCGTGTGTCCCATCTACAAAAAGGGCGACAAGCTGGATTGCTGTAATTACCGCGCGATAACTCTGCTGAACGCCGCCTACAAGGTACTCTCCCAAATCTTATGCCATCGACTTTCACCGATTGCAAACGAATTCGTGGGACAATATCAGGCAGGACGCGCTACCACGGATCAAGTGTTCGCCATCCGTCAGGTGTTGCAAAAGTGCCGCGAATACAATGTGCCCACACATCACTTATTAATCGATTTCAAATCAGCCTACGACACAATCGACCGAGAACAGCTATGGAAAATCATACACGACTACGGATTCCCGGACAAACTGATACGATTGGTCAAGGCTACGATGGATCGAGTGATGTGCGTTGTTCGAGTATCGGGGATAAACTCGAGCCGCTTCGAAACTCGCAGAGGGCTACGGCAAGGTGATGGTATTTCGTGTCTGCTATTCAACATTGCTTTGGAGGGTGTGATAAGAAGAGCGAGGATAGACACGAGTGGCACGATTTTCAGAAAGTCCGGCCAGCTACTTTGTTTTGCTGATGATAATGATATTATAGCACGCATCTCCGTTGGCAACACTGTTGACATTAATAGTTGCTACTTTCTATAGCTACATTTGGAACCAATTTAAAAGTGTTCATTTAGAATTTTCAAACGACAACTTATATTTAACTTGTTATTAAGTGTATTTTTGTTCAGAGCTAATTGTAGGATTGTAAATTGGTGGCTGATAATCGGTGTGCTGGACGAATTTAGTTCTGTGGATTTTGCCCTAAGAATCATCTTCGATTGACCATTTTGCGATCGGAGGAGTGGTAGTGCCCCTATCGGATTATTCTAATCAGCCGTTGTGTTTGTTTCCCTCCTGCCCGGTAGCGCCGCAATTGATGCGCCTAGTGTCGATCGTGTAGTGGTGTGCGGGATTAGTGATTCGGTATATCGATCCGTACGCTGCCGGTGCTAGTACATTGTGTTTTTTTCCGGTGTACCAACGCTTAACACACGCTGCGTGCCTGGGACTCACTTCGCTAACGCTGTCTAACAACAGTAATAGTGATAGCTTGAGTTATACTGGGTGGCAGTGGTTGAGATTGTGCTGGTGCAGTGGTTCTGCTTCTTCGGCAACGACACTCGTTGCATCTTTGTGCAGACGGTTCTCGCTGGGCGCGTGCTGTTAACAGCCAGTAAGCGTGTTAGTGCGTACTTTTTTGCGAGTGAGGTTTGGTGGAAATAGATTTAGTGGGCCGATATACTGGTAACTGTCTTGCCGGTTCACGTTTTCTTGATCGACAGGTTCAACGCGATTCTTTTGCGGTGTTGTGGGTGGTTGGGCGCACCTCTGGCTGTGCGAATGATCAAGGTAGGTGTTCTCCATTATTCTTGTCGACAATTTGGCCAGTGCCGGTTGCCGTGCTTTGGTCATTAGTTTGCAGTTCGGCGATTTTCTCTAACAATAAATATTAGTTTAATTAGTTGGTTTTTCCCCTCCTGGTTTTTTTTACCATATTGGTGTGCATTTTATAAATTTTTGTCGTGAACACGACTTACTTTACTATGGGGTGCCATATGGAAGAATGGGCAGAACTTAATCGCGAATATCTCGACTTGTATTAATGGCAGCGACATAATTCTTTTACTATTTCATAAAAAATATGATCAGGAATTTAGGATAATATTTTGAACAGTGTGAGATAACCACAAACAATTCAAAAATTAAGTTTTCTAAAAATTTGAAAACAATGCGGAAAACTCTTTACTTTCGCTTGGGTTTTTCGCGCAAGGACGTCGATTTGGATGTAGTCAGGCACATATCTTCAACTGAAGGTTATAAAAGGGGAACCGTGGTCGAAAATCGATCATATCTTCTTGTGCGTTGGATGGAAGCAGACGCCGGGGCGAGAAGACGCATTCAAACAACGGCATCGGAGAGCGCACCTTCTGCGTGGTTAAAAACCTCAAACGCTCAGGTGGTAGTTCTCGTTTGCCTTCCGGTCGTCAAGGCAAGAAAACGCATTAAACCAGTTCCGCATCATTTGGCATTGCGAGCGGATCTATTGCGGTTTGTAGGCAAAGCTAGCTTCAACTCAAACCAGAGCGATCGCATCATGTAACAAAGCTTCTAGTCGTTTGCATTGGAGAGAACGAAAACGATAAACGAAAAGTGGACAACATTATATAAAATCAGCCGTTCTAATGGCTCTAAATGTTATCTTAAGAACTATTTAGATTACTTTTTTTACAAATCGAAGGTAATAATCATCAGTTTAGTGAAAATCCAAAATAATTTGAATTGCTTCGTGCACTTTTCGCTGTGCGAAAATCGTTTGAGAAAAATGTTCCGAATTGTATCGTAGAGAATTCCACAATTTGGTCCTTCTAAAAGTCAGAAATGAGTCCTGTACAGCATCTTGATAGTTTCTTTCAATGAAAAATGCAAATCCGAGATAAGATAATCGACGTCAAAAACCGTTTAAAATTCTAGTAAAAAAGGGGAAAAGTTTCACAATCCTCACAATCGATCAACTATCAACTCGAATTCGAAAGTATAAAGAGATCGTGTCAGTTTTTTTCATATTCACGACATCCAGTTATGTCTCTGACATTACACATCCGTACTTTTTATTGTTGTAATCAAATATAGCGTCATCTTTGTTTATTGTGTGCTTGCATCTAGATTGCTAATTGTTGTAATGGATCAGGATGGTATGGCTGATGAAATGTCCTGTGGAATTTGTCATCAGCCTGAGACCGACAAGAATGATCTTTTGACATGTTTGTACTGTTTTACGTTTGCTCATCTTAAATGTCGGGGTATAGTTGGTGTAGCGGTTCGACGAGCCAAACAAAACTCCTAATTTTGTTCAGTCAAGTGTACTGACATTTACAAACGTATCACTGATATGCATGAAAATGAAAAATCATTTATCTCATCAATGAGCAATAAACTCAATGCTACTGTCTCTGCCGCGGTGGCTGAGCAGATGCAACAAGTTCGGGATAAAGTTAGGGTCATTACTAGTGCTGTGGAGTCTTCGCAGAATTTTTTGTCTGAGAAGTTCGATTCAATAGTTTCGGATTTCAAGGACTTGAAGTCTGACAATGAGCGTATACAACTAGAAATCGATACATTAAAGCTTTCACTATCTTCGCTGACTGCTACTGTTAATAAAATTGAAAATTATTATGCAAAGGAAAATTTAAAAAAAACAGTAGCTAATAACGCGATGATATTCGGCTTGCCCTCACTCCCCAATGAAAATGTGGGGGAGCTTGTGCTAAAAACATTCAAATGTTTTGGTGTTAGTTTGTCCCGTGATTCCGTTGTTTCGTCATCCCGATTGTATTCTGGTGATAAAAACAGCGGCGCTCCAATTCCAATAAGAGTGGTCTTCAAAGACGAAGCCATCAGAGAAACAGTTCTAGACAAGAAGCAGGAACATGGCCCTCTGATCGCTACTGCTGTTGACAAATCTTTCAAGACTAATGGAACTGAAATGAAAGTGGCAGTTCGTGAGAAGCTGTCAACTGCTTCTTTGGAACTGCTAAAAAACATGCGAGAATCTCAAAAATTATTAAATATCAAGTATGTATGGCCAGGTCGTGGAGGAGTTATATTAGTAAAAAAGGATGACCATTCTAAATTGGAAAAAATTCGTTATAAAATAGATCTTGATCGTGTTATACATTTTTACCGATCCACACAATTGACGTCTCCTTCCCCAGATCAAGTACCACTCAAGCGTAAAAGAACTTAATTTAGCTATTATATTGATGTTACATGTGTTGTTATTTGTTTCTCTTTTAAATGGATAATACAACTACTAAAAAATTTTTTTCACGAAAATATTTATAAGTTCAATAACAACAATACATTAAACGACAAAAAAACACTAAAGATTTTGCAATGGAATGTAAGAGGTATTAACGATATTTCAAAATTTGATGATATATTAAATGATATTGACAATTTTAAAACTCCTATAG
Source organism: Malaya genurostris (assembly GCF_030247185.1). NCBI lineage: Eukaryota > Metazoa > Arthropoda > Insecta > Diptera > Culicidae > Malaya > Malaya genurostris. The sequence goes on along the minus strand of NC_080571.1, from coordinate 137,182,547 downwards.
ATGTTATAGTAATCGGAGAAACATGGTTGAAAGATGAAAATTGTGCTCTACAAAATATACCGCATTATAAAGCCTTTTGTGCTTGTAGAGGACATTCTAGTGGAGGCCTAGCATTATATGTCAAACAAGATATTGAACATAGACTGATTAAGAATTACTCGTCCGATGGATTTCACCATATAAACATCGAGCTTTGTATCAAAGGACACTTTTATCATATTCATGGTGTGTATCGTCCCCCTAGCTTTGATTTAAACGAATTTTCCGTTTACCTAGAAAGCTTGATGTGTTCAATTCAACCGAAACATACGTGTTTTATTGTAGGTGATATAAATGTTCCTATAAATCTCATTCATAACAACATTGTGAGAAGATATAAGGCTCTGCTAGAATCATATGACTTTTTGTGTACAAATTGTTTTACTACAAGACCAATTAGCGACAATATACTTGACCATATTATTTGTAAACTTGACGACGTTAATCGTATTCTCAACGACACAATATACAATGAACTAAGTGACCACTCTCAAATCTTAACAACTCTCAAAATACTGGCTGATAAAGAACCTATGACGTTAACGAAAAAAATCATAAACTATCGCCAGGTAAATCTTGATTTTTCCAATTTTATTAACAGTATTGATGTCATTGAGGACGCTGAAACAGTTCTTCAATCTATAGTTTTCGTATATAAATCTCTACTCGAACAACATACAAGAATAATAACTAAAACAGTCACAGTGAAAGGTAATCATTGCCCATGGTTGACCTTTAATTTATGGACACTAGTGAAAATAAAAAGCAATTATCTCAAACGTATTAAGGCAAGCCCCCACGATCAGCCTCTCAAACAAATGCTATCACATATCTCTAAAAAGGTCGATTCCATGAAAAAGGCGAATAAAAAAAATTATTACGAAAACCTTCTCATTAACGTACCTCATTCGAAATTTTGGACAAATCGTAAATCTACGTTCGGACTAACAAAAGAAAAGGATAAGATACGCTTGATCGATAGGGGCAACAACATCAATGACAACAAGGAAGTTTGTGATATTTTCAACAAATTCTTTTCAAATATCGGTAACGAATTAGCTAAAGCTATTCCTGTAAACTCATCTTTTTGTCCAATAAGTAACGTTCGTCGTGTTTGTGATTCTATTTTTCTACGCCCTTCATCTGTAAATGAAGTGATACTGTTAATACAAGATTTGGATAGTAAGAAGAGTAACGGCCCTGATAAAGTCTCTGTAAGTGTACTAAAACATAATTCATTTGCATTCGCTAAAATACTCTCTCAGTGCTTTAACGTAATTATTCAGACCGGTTACTACCCTGATTGCCTCAAGGTGGCTAAAGTCATTCCTGTGTTCAAATCGGGTGACCGTTGTGATTGTAATAATTACCGTCTTATATCTACATTGTCCGTATTCAACAAAATATTTGAAAAACTTCTAGTCACTAGACTTATCGAATTCCTAAGTAAGCATAATATCCTCTTTAAATTCCAATATGGCTTCAGACAAGGTTCTAGCATCTAAACCGCTATAATTGAATTAGTTGACGAAATTATAAGCGAGATCGATAGTAAAAATATAGTTGGTGCATTATTTTTAGACCTTAAAAAAGCTTTTGACACATTAGATCATAGTATACTTTTGGACAAACTCGATTGCTATGGGACCAGGGGCATTGCTAATTCAATTAACCGTAGTTACTTGACTAATAGAAAACAATTTGTATCCATCGAAAGTGACAGCAGCAACCTTGCTCCAATAAACATTGGTGTTCCACAAGGAAGTAATATTGGACCACTATTGTTTCTTTTATATATTAATGATATAAGTAATTTACATCTTAAAGGAACTCCACGACTATTCGCCGACGACACAGCTCTGTTCTATCCTAACAGTGACATCAATGCTATTATTAACTCAATGGAAAGTGATTTAAGAACTCTTGATCAATATTTCAATGCGAACTTATTATCATTAAATGCCACAAAGACTAAGTATATGATTTTCCGTTCCATAAGGAAAATTATACCAACGCATAATCATCCCCAGCTTGGACACAATGTCATTGAAAAAGTTGACTATTTCAAGTATCTGGGCATATATTTCGACCCCACATTAATCTGGGCTCACCACATAAAGTTTGTTGCCAAGCACGTAGCGTCGTACTGCGGTATTTTATGGAGAGTCAAGTCCTTTGTTCCCCAACGTGTTCTGTTAAATTTTTATTTTGCTTACATCCATTCACAGCTCAACTACTTGGTATCGGTGTGGGGGCGAGCCGCTAGTTCTTATCTGAAGAAACTCCAAACTCTACAAAACAGATGCCTAAAAATCATTTTCAATAAACCCTTACTATTCTCGAGTCTATTGTTATACTCTGACGGAAACCATAATGTTTTACCAATAACATACTTATGTAATGTCCAAACGTTGCTATTCATCCATGATAATTTGTATAACTCCACAGTACACCATAACTTACAGTTCCCAACTATATCCCTTTCTAGAACAACACGCCGTAGTAACAATGTGTTTCGTGTTCGAGCAGTTACAAGCCTTGGTCAAAGACGGATCCTTTTTGTTGGTCCAACTAAATATAATGCGCTTCCGCACGACATACGGGGAATAAGCTATCGTGCCACATTTGCGGCTAGACTAAAGTATCATTTTAAGCACAGCCTGAATGAGATATTTAGCTAATGTAGTTTTTTGTTTTATAATGTAATGTATTTATCGTCAACAGTATTTCATATTAATAACTAATTACCAAATATATTTGTACTTTCTTTCCAACATAGCGTAGTAATTAAATTGTGGATCCCTGAAAAGGAAATCTTTTCCACTGGGACTCCACTTTAATAAATTTCACATCAAATAATGAATAAATAGAATCTCAGCGGACTTTGTAATTAAATTTGTTTTTCTAGTATTGTTATTGCCAGTGTTTATTAGTTTCTTGTTTTCCGCTGAGACTAGTTGCGTCCATTACCAGGGGGCTTCAAATTGAAGCTTTTTGGTGTGGGGGAGTGTGGTGGGCAAAAAAAAAATCGAGAAGATGGAAGATACGTACATCGGACTGAAAACTGAGGCCAAGCGGATCGGACTAGACATCAATGTGTCAAAGACAAAGTACAGGGGCTCGAGAGAAAATAACGTCAGCCACCCATTACGAGTTCTGATTGGTGGTGATGAAAACGAAATGGTCGACGAGTTCGTGTACTTAGGCTCGCTGGTGACTGCCGATAATGACACCAGCAGAGAAATTCAGAGACGCATATTGTCAGGAAATCGTGTTTACTTTGGACTGCGCAGGACGCTTCGATCGAGCAAAATTCGCCGTCGTACGAAGTTAACTATCTACAAAACGCTGATTAGACCGGTTATCCTCTACGGACACGAGTCTTGCGGAGGATCAACGTGCACTAGGTGTTTTTGAACGGAAGGTGTTGCGAACCATCTTCGGCGGAGTGCGGATGGAAGACGGTACGTGGAGAAGGCGAATGAACCATGAACTGCACCAGTTGCTGGGAGGACCAACCCTCGTCCAAACGGCCAAGGTCGGGCGGTTACGGTGAGCCGGGCATGTTGTTAGAATGTCGGAGACCCGGTTAAAATGATTCTCTTACTGATCCGACCGGTATAAGAAGAAGAGGCGTGCAGCGGGCAAGATGGATCGATCAAATTGAGGACGTCCTGCGGACCCTTCGCAGCTACCGAGGCTGGCTGCGAACAGCCATGAACCGAGTTGAATAGAGACGCCTCCTGTATACAGCAGAGGCCCGCGTGGTCTACGACTGAAAGAATCATCATCATTTATTGTAATACACATACATGTATCATATCTTAGAGAATAAAGCCAGTTGATTAATTATGCCCAAAGGAGACACACTCTTTATCTTACAGTATTGAAGTGGTGTGAGAAATGCACGGTGCCTTATATCGTGAAAAAAAATTACATATCAAATAATGACGCGAATTTATGCAGCATTGGGTTTTGTGTTGAAATGAAAACGAGTTGAATACAATAAAATGGGTATTGTAAAAAGTCGTCTATTTTCTAAGTAGCTGTCATGTATAATGCTAAGAATTTCCAACTCTGTTGAGCTCAATGCACTGATGTTGCAATAATGCTTGGATGTGTAATATCATATAATAGGTATTATTTTAGATTGTAGCAATTTTTATACCAAATTTAAAACTTCAACCTTGACATGATACTGAATGAAATGAATATAAGCATTATCGTTCATGTAGAATATATGAAAATATAACTTTTATATAACCTGTGATACAAACAATGTGGCCTGGTGAACTACTGGCAAAGATATCGAAAATACTCGTTCTTTTGAAGAAGAATCCATGTCTGCTACTAAACTCAGGTATATACATGGTTAGCAAGTTAGTTAATACATTTACATATAACCTCGTGTTAGTCATTCATAATTACTCGTGATTCATAGCTCTAGTATAAGAGTAATCACTACAATAACGATTGAATTAGCATATAATCAAAGTGCAAAGGATTCAAAAATCCAATACGTCCAGTTTTTTACAACCCAACATAACGAGAGGTAAGCCCACTGCGCTCAATCACTGAAAAATCACTCTGGTTTCTATGTGTCGGTTTTTCTTTTTATGCATTGTGCGACGGTTCGTTCAACTGAAGCGGATAAAATTTTGCGCGTATTTTATTACGATACATTTCACCTTAACAGCAGCCTTTTAAAAACTTTTTCGATGTTCACGATTCCGCTGAATTTTCTAGCACGGTGCTCTCTGAAGCTCCGAATACTTTTATTTCGAGTCTACTGAGCTTCTTCACTAAGCATACTAATAGTTAAAATCGCGTGACTAATTATGGGGTTCGTATGCCAACAATCATTATATCCGTTAGCTTTTTGTAAGACAAGGCACTTCGTGAAACCCACGAAAATCATAATTTGTTAGAATGAGTAGAATGTATTTATTCGAACCAAAACTCATTGTTTGTCGTTTTCCGGTTGATACAAGCTATTCGATACACAAGTGGATGCGAAAGAAGGGCCAGTGTCATAGGCGTCTCGGTAGGATGTGGATAAAAATATTTGCGTTTTACTAACTTGCACCAGCTTGTTGGAATGGTTGTCGAGATAATGAAAATTTCTGTTCATAGATTTATCATGGTAAATATGTTCGGAATAACCATATTACACAGTATCTCTAATCCTCATTTGGTCAAACTTAACTGAAGTAGTTATTTTGGTAATAAATTAGTTAAAATTGTTCTGCATCTATTTTCGGCTGTAGTTTTTGTGTGCCTTATTTCTCGAATGGACAATGTATGGGACACTTGTAGAACTAATTTGATACTATTATTTTACTAAAGGAAGTATGTTGATACGTTAAGGCGTTTAAGAGTTATGCAATATTTTTGAGTTATTTTAGAACTAATTTGAATAATTTAAAATAATAACACCTTTCCAATTTTCTCTTGAATTTTTACTTATATTATGACCTTTCAGGAACCGCATAGGACACATTTTTATCGATCTGGCATCTAATGAATATTTATGCTTGAATGTTGACTAGTTTTTGATGAAAAAACAATCATAACTTTTTGCTGGTAGCTCATATGAAAAAGCTTGGTTCAGAAAAATTGTGCGCAATGTTTAGTTCAACAACTCTTCTGAAGATAACTTTTCCATACAACGTTTCACAAAAAGGTTAGAACAAAAAAGTGATTTTTCAGGAGCCACCCTACTTTTACTCGAGAAAATTAATGTAACTCGATCAAATGAAAAGCTAGAGGGGTGCTTTTTTCAGCAAACCATTTTTAAAATAATATTTCCTACAACTTTATTGTACAATAAAATCGTTTTTTAGTTCATTTATTAAAGTTAGATTTCAGATTTCAATCTAAATAAGAACCACCAGGCATGTCCAAACACTGCACTGCATTGCGTGCTTCATATAACCACCGCCACCGCGTGTATTGAGAATGCCATTGCGTGCCAGTGCACAAAGAGAAACACGAAACGCAATATCCGAAGCCACGGTGCTCGTGGCGCTGTTTTATTTTCGGCACTGGTGTTTCAAGCTTTGGCATACACCGAAACCGCGTATTTTCAGTTTCGTTAAACACCGGAGCCGAGTGTTTTCAATTTCGCGAAGGCACCGAAGAGCACCCATGCGTTGGTTATATTGTCAATCAATTGAATTCAATCAGACGCGTATTGATGAAAAAGAATTAATCATTCAAACGCATTTTTCGTCATACCGTGGCGCTATAGGTGCTTATAGTACAAGCAACGTATATGGCAAAATCGGAAACACTCGGCTTCGGTGTTTGCCGAAGTCAGGAACACTCGACTTCAGTGCTACCCGAAAACCCAAGCACCGGTGGTCAGTGCTGTAAAACTTCATTCAATTCAATTGAAACTGAATGTGGAACACATTGACGATCTCTCTAATGCAGTAAACTTAACTCTCTGACACACACAATGTTTGTTGACGGCCCGAACGGGCAGCATTCAGTCATCACTCGTTTCTCTTCAATCGAGGCTTAGTTTAACCACCGTCAGTTGAACTCTTGAAGTAACAAAATATCTCTTTCAATAGTGTGAGAGCGGCCTTCAAATGAGGTTCATGTAAATATTCGAATTGGTTCAAGATAATAGATGAAAGACAAACCAGATAGCTGAAATATCAATCACAGAATACACATAAATTAATTGTTTCCTCCTTCAGTTTTCATTTTAATACTTTACTCCATTTATAATTCTATTCGTTCGAATCTGCTTACTACCAAGAGCGAAGGCAATGAAAGAGCTACACTACTTGGCACTTGAAACTGAGTAAGCAAAACTTCAAATGACTATCAACGATTAATCAACTGACGATGAATTCCGGGAGCTTCACTTGAAAATGGCAGCAAAAGTCAAATGAATTAGTAGGGATATGCTGACGGTCAGCGGCCATAAATTTCATTTTCATCTTATATTATTCGATTGAAAATGAAATTTTACCGCACTGCCGGTGGTTGACAATTACACGACCACAGCTACGGGTGCTTTTTCTACTGCGTTCGGTGTGTGGTTTTCAACACACGGGCACGAAGCGTAGCATTCAATACTCCTGGTGGTGTGCTCACGAGTGAAGGTGAGTACCGTGCAGAACGGATCCGTGGTTTTGCCATGCCTGAGGACCACCCTAATAACATTTTTCATCAAAACGAGTGCCGTTTCATTACAAACAACTTTTGTGAAGACGCCAACTAAAAAAAACTAATATTTAATAGTGAAAATAGCTTTGTCACGCTAATTTCCGGTTTCGGACCATAGTGCAATGGTTTATTTGGTTACATACTATCATGGTCCGAAAACTAGTGAAAATCACTAGCCAATATAAAGAGGTAGTTTATGAGCGAAGTATTCTTGAAATTGACATTTATATATCCACACAAATCAGTCACCAATTTTTTCTTCGATTCTCTAAAATATTTGATACAATTTTTTTTATTTCAATATGATACGTGAAATTTTCGAGATATGTAAGTACTGTAAAATGACCTATGCATCGAAACAATTGTTGAGAAACTTCTATCGCGATAACCTACGTTTTTGCCTTTCTCTATAGAAAGGTATTAGAATTGCTGGAAAAACCGACTTTCGAACGGAGCCTCGGAGACCCATAGTGTTATATACCATTCGACTCAGTTCGTCGAGATCGGAAAATGTCTGTGTGTGTATGTGTGTGTATGTGTGTGCACTTTTCAAAGATATTTGAACGCGCTCAATTTTCTCAGAGATGGCTGAACCGATTTGAACAAACTTGGGCTCGTTTGAAAGCTACTGTCAGACCATTGATCAAGTTCGAAGATCAAATGGCTTTGACTTTTGGTTCCGGAGATATGATTGTATAAGTGACGTAACCGACAAAAAGCGTTGTATTTGAACGCGCTCAATTTTCGAAAATTTCATGTACTCCCCCCTACGGTGATTTTTCAAGATATATGAAAATTTCACTAAGTGAACTAAGAAGGCTTTTTGCCTTTCTCTATAGAAAGGTATTAGAATTGCTGGAAAAACCGACTTTCGAACGGAGCCTCGGAGACCCATAGTGTTATATACCATTCGACTCAGTTCGACGAGATCGGAAAATGTCTGTGTGTATGTGTGTGTGTGTGTGTATGTGTGTGTGCACTTTTAGAAGATATTTGAACGCGCTCAATTTTCTCAGAGATGGCTGAACCGATTTGAACAAACTTGGGCTCGTTTGAAAGCTACTGTCGGGCCATTGATCAAGTTCGAAGATCAAATGGCATAAAAAATTTTTTTTCTATTTCGAAAATTTCATGTACTCCCTACTTATGGTGATTTTTCAAGATATATGAAAATTCCACTAAGTGGACTAAGAAGGGTTTTTGCCTTTCTCTATAGAAAGGTATTAGAATTGCTGGAAAAACCGACTTTCGAACGGAGCCTCGGAGACCCATAGTGTTATATACCATTCGACTCAGTTTGACGAGATCGGAAAATGCCTGTGTGTATGTGTGTGTGTGTGTGTGTCTGTGTATGTGTGTGTGTGCACTTTTAGAAGATATTTGAACGCGCTCAATTTTCTCAGAGATGGCTGAACCGATTTTAACAAACTTGGGCTCGTTTGAAAGCTACTGTCGGACCATTGATCAAGTTCGAAGATCAAATGGCTGTGAGTTTTGGTTCCGGAGATATGATTGTATAAGTGACGTAACCGACAAAAAGCGTTGTATTTGAACGCGCTCAATTTTCTCAGAGATGGCTGATCCGATTTTAACAAACTTGGGCTCGTTTGAAAGCTACTGTCGGGCCGTTGATCAAGTTCGAAGATAAAATGGTTGTGACTTTTGGTTCCAGATATGTGATGGTATAAGTGACGTAACCGACAAAACACGTTGATTTTTGCCGCTCTTATATATATAAGGGTTCCAAAATTTTGGGATCAACTCTATTTTCGTAAAGTTCTAGTGCTCAAAAGTTTAAGCACCTCGAAAAAAGCCTTCATGCAAAATTTGACCTAAATCGGACATGCTTAAGGGGTGCTGCCCGGTGGTAAAGATTTTATAATTTTCGATCTTGAAAAAGCACCATGAAATTTCCAAAATCGAAAATTTTTTTTGATGCCAAAACTCTTAAAACTGCATAAAACATCGAAATTTAGTGTCATCTCAAAAAAAATTTTTTTTGAAAAAATCAACTTTCTGGGAATTTTCATATTTTTTCCCAAATCAACTTTCTGGGAATTTTCATATTTAGTCCCAAAAAGTCGATTTTTTCAAAAAAAATTTATTTCGAGATGACACTAAATCTCGACGTTTCATGCAATTCTTAGCCTTTTGGCATCAAAATTTTTTTTTCGATTTCGAAAATTTCATGTACTCCCCCCTATGATGATTTTTCAAGATATATGAAAATTTCACTAAGTGGACTAAGAAGGCTTTTTTTTAGATTAGCATCACTGTTCTCATATAAATAGGCAACGCAAATGTCAAGCACTAGTTTGGCAAAATGATGCTGACTATGTGACATAAACACTGAAGCATGCTTTTGTGAACTACTCGAATCAATCTGAATCAATTGGCGTCTAAAATTATTTAATAAATCTATGATACATATTTTCATGAGACTGTTATGAAAGAAGAGCAAGGCATTATCACACCACTAGGTGGATTAAGAAGGGGTTTTTTAGATTAGCATCACTGTTCTCATACAAATAGGCAACGCAAATGTCAAGCACTAGTTTGGAAAAATGATGCTGACTGTGTGACATTAACACTGAAGCATGCTTTTGTGAACTACTCGAATTAATCTGAATCAATTGGTGTCAAAATTAGTATCCAAAATTATTTAATAAATTATGAAACATATTTTCATGAGACTGTTATGAAAGAAGAGAAAGGCATTATCACACCACTAGGTGGATTAAGAAGGGTTTTTTAGAATAGCATCACTGATTACAAATAGACAACGCATATGTCAAGCACTAGTTTGGAAAAATGATTCTGACTGTGTGACATAAACACTGAAGCATGCTTTTGTGAACTACTCGAATCAATCTGAATCAATTGGTGACAAAATTAGTATCCAAAATTATTTAATAAAAGTATGGAACATATTTTCATGACTCTGTTATGAAAGAAGAGAAAGGCATTATCACACCACTAGGTGGATTAAGAAGGGTTTTTTTTATTTTAAATCATTCATATTGAAACTAGTGATGAGTTATCAGATTGTTATTACAATTTTGATTTCGAAGGAATCAAATATTTTCACAAAATTACGTGTAATTCAGTTGCGTTTCATTATATAATTTTTTATTTTTGTAGTGACTTACCACTATTGATTTAAAAAAAATCATTTTCTCCTACATATTACAGAAAAAATTCCCCGAAATGCCACAACTTAAGAAAGTTTGGTAAATTACTTTATGCCTTTCTCATATAGAAAGGTTATGCAATCGCTGTGAAAAGCGACTTTTGAACCGAGGACCGGAAGGCCGAGTGTCATATACCATTCGACTCAGTTCGTCGAGTATGCGTGTGTATGTATGTATATATGTAACATTTTATTGCATTCACTTTTCTCAGAGATGGTTGAACCGATTTTCATGAACTTGGATTCAAATGAAAAGTCTTGTAACCCCACACAAAGTTCCTGAATTTTATTCGAATCCGACTTCCGGTTCCAGAATTACAGGGTTATATGCGCAAAAAAATGAAAATAAGTGCACTTACTTTTCTTAGCGACGGCTGAACCGATTCTTACGAACTTAGATTCAAACGAAAGGTACAATTGTCCTTTATAAAGTTCCTGAGTTTTATTTTGATCCGATTTCCGGTTCCGGAGTCACAGTGTGATTAGTGAAAAAAATCTTATTTCTAATTACTTCCTCGCTTTTCTCAGTGATAGCGTGTCCACTTTCAAACTTAGATTCAAATGAAAGGTCTCATGGTCTCATACAAAAATTCCAAATTTCATCCGGATCCGACTTTCGGTTCCGGAATGATAGGGTGAAGTGTGTTAAAAATTGGATACCGTCACTTGAAGCGGCGAATCAAAACACGTAAAAAAATTTTTAACTGGTCTCGACACTATTGCAATCGGTAGCCATTATCAATAGACAACCAAACAACTCTATTCCGGCTATGCTGGTTCTCGGTTTCTGATTCCGGAAGCACCGGATTTCAAAAGTAAAATAATTTCTAAACTTGTCGCAAAACTATTCCAATCGATAGTCATGGTCAGTAGACGGCCAAACAATCATTTGGTTTTCCTTTTTCTTGGGTTTTTAATGAATTACTGAAAATTGTAGTCATAGACTTAAAAATGGATCCCAATCACTTTTCTCGAACCAACTTCGATTATACCGGTTCCCAGATTCCGGATTCGGAAGTACTTCTTTTCGTTTCTGGCCTAACCGACCAGTTTCACTGTGTAGGTTATACTAGTTTATGGACAAACCTTTTTGTTTTTTAAGAATCAAAGCAAATTATTTTGAAGATTACCACACATTTATATATGAGAATAAGTGAGATGTGAGATAGGCATCATTACACCACTAGGTGGATTCAAACGGGTTTTTTGGAAGCAGTCACATTGGCAGCAGTCCCCTGCTTCAGTTCTACACTGGACCCTTGATAAGATTTGCTTTTATGAGCTTCTATTTTATATCAACACACAGACGTTCGTAGGCTATGGTTCCAACATGGACACTGTTTTTTGTGCTGATTCAAACAAATTTTCTAACATATAACAATATAACAATATATATACATATATATATATATATATATATATATATATATATATATATATATATATATATATATATATATATATATATATATATATATATATATATATATATATATATATATATATATATATATATATATATATATATATATATATATATATATAATTCTCGGTTGTGCTTTACCGAGATATCAGAATAATATTTAACAAATTTCAGAAAAGAGCATGTGAATTACTGAAGAATCAGTAAAATGTCATGTTGCCGATCTAATTCGGCATTTCAATATGTCGAGCTCGAGAATCGATTTTAAGTCTGTGGACCTGGATTTTGGACCAGAATTCTGGATTCTGGACTTGAATTTTAGATCTTGAAAATAAATCTGGATCTGGTTTCGATACCTGAATTCTAGACCAAAATTCTACAACTGGATTCTGTATCGGAACTCTGGACACGAATTCTTAATCTGTTCTGGAATTGAATTTTGTAAATAAATTTTGGATCTGGAATCTGAATTGAGAACTGAATTTTGAACTTGGATTCTGGTTCTAGAATCCGTTAATTCAGAATCCAATCTGATTTCTAGACTTGGATTTTTAACCTAGAATCTGGACCAGCATTCTAGACCTGGGTTCTGGATGTGAATAAAATAAACTGGATTTTTGATGGTGTAGAGTTAAAATGATTATGTAAGCAATTTTGGCTCATTTTGAAAAGGCGAACCAGACTAAAATAACTCTTCTCCCAAAACAATCGTTCCCGCTGCCGAGATTTGAAAGTCATGCGATGTTGATAAGGACTAAAACATTGCAAGTTCGATGAAACCCTTCGATTGTTTTTTTTGTGTAAAATCAATTGATCCGAGTGAACATATACGGAATGCGGTTTAATTGCTTTTCACGAATTTTACGGTTAGGCAGAATCGTGTTCTTTTATTAGGAAACACTCTTTCGAAAATTTACATTTACATTCGATTAACCTTTTCAATTGTGTTTCTCGTGTCGTGGTGTAAGTACCCCAAAATCATAATCATTTTACCTAATTCATCGTTCATGTTTCCCGAAACATGCTATGGTTCTGGATAAAACGTTGCGTTATCTTAGAACGGTACGCTGTTTTTTATGCCAAATGTCTTAGAATTCAAAACTTCGGGAACGAAAATTCTTAAAAAAAATTTCCTTCTCAAGCTCTAAAATTTCAAAATTGACTCTAAAACTCAGGAAAATGTTGAGGTTGAAGTAGTTAGTTAGTTTGTTTTCTTCATTGAAAACACTTCCAGCCGGTGGCTGGTTGAGGTTGAAGTAATTATTTTCATGCTAAATGTAATAAAATTGCATGAAACATCGAAATCTAGTGTCATCTCGAAAATAATTTGAAGAAATTGACAATGGAAGTTTTGAGATTTCAAAAATCTTAATATTTTGTCGTGAATACGACTTACTTTACTATAGGGTGCCTTTTCAAAATTAGCCATATGGAAGAATGGGCAGAACTTAAGCGTGAATATCTAGAATTGTATTATGGGAAGCAACATAATTATTTCACCATTTCATCAAAAATATGATCAGGAATTTAAGATAATATTTTGAACAATGTGAGATAACCACAAACAACTCAAAAATTAAGTGTTCTCAAAATTTGAAAATAATGCGGAAAACTCTTTACTTTCGCTTGGGTTTTTCGCGCAAGGACGACGATTTTGAGGTAGTCAGGCACATATCTTCAAATGAATGCATATAAAAGGGGAACCGTGGTGAAAATCGATCATTTCTTTTCGTGCGTTCGATGGTAGCAGACGTAGTCGGAGTTAAACCTTCAACCAGCAGCGACGGAGAGTGCACATTCTGCGTGGTTAAAACCTCAAACGCTCAGGTAGCAACTCTCATTCGCGGCCATCGCGAGAGTTAAACAATCAGCCAGCAGCGAAGGAGAGATCACCTTCTGCGTGGTTAAAACCTCAAACGCTCAGGTAGCAACTCTCATTCGCTTGCTGGCCATCAAGGCGAGCAGACTGCCATCGCGAGAGTTAAACCATCAACCAGCAGCGACGGAGAGAGCACCTTCTGCGTGGTTAAAACCTCAAACGCTCAGGTAGCAACTCTCATTCGCTGCCATCGCGAGAGTTAAACCATCAACCAGCAGCGACGGATAGTGCACCTTCTGCGTGGTTAAAACCTCAAACGCTCAGGTAGCAACTCTCATTCGCTTGCTGGCCATCAAGGTGAGAAGACTGCCATCGCGAGAGTTAAACCATCAACCAGCAGCGACGGAGAGAGCACCTTCTGCATGGTTAAAAGCTCAATCGCTCAGGTCGCAACTCTCATTTGCTTTTCGGTAGTCGTTACGAGAAGTTCAAATTTCAGATATTAGTTCCGCAATATAGGTTTAGTATTCAGAGCCTGCGTGCTGGAACTGTATTCCGGAACTAATTTCAGTTTCGAAATTGTAGTTCTAGAAATCAAACTGGATTCCGAGTCTGTTATTGGTTCTAAATTTAGTTCTTGAACTCAGGGTCCAGTTCTTTATTCCAGACTTCTTCTATTCGGTTCCTTTTAGAACCATAATAATACCTCTAAAGAATTATGTGGAAATTTACTTTACTGTACTCTATACAACCCATTCTGGTAGTCATGGCTGTCTTCAAGTTTCAGAGCTTAGTTCCGGAATATGGGTTTAGAATTCAGAGTCTGCGTGCTGAACTAACTCAACTCGTCACTCTTCATCACGAACCCTTTCATAAAAAGTTCTTTTCAGAGCCACCATTTTTTATTATAAAGAACTATACTGCTTATTTCATAATATTTAATTGCGTTTCAGAATGTTTAATGTAACTAATCTGTAATTTAGTCTAGACGCATCGTTTAAATTTCTAGTAATGAAAGAGGGGAAAGTTGCACAATTCAAACAATCGATCAACTACCAGTTCGAATTCGGAAGCATAAATAAAGCGTGTCATATTCGTATTCACGACATCCAGTTATGTCTCTGACATTACACACCCGTACTTTTTTTTATGGAAAATGTCTTTGAATAGCATGGAACGTCGAGATCTAGTGTCATATAAAACAAAATTATTTGAAAAATCGATTTTCTTGAACTAGAAAAAGTTTTGAGATTTCCGAAATCGAAAATTCTTATTTTTAATGCCAATGTCTTTTATATATCTTAAACTTCGAAAACTAGTGTTACCTAATAAAATTTTGTTGGAAAAAATCGACTTTGGAACTCCAAAATCGATTTTTTTGCCAAATGTCTTGGAATTGCATAAAATGTCAAGATCTGGTTAAAGGTAATTTTAAGATATTTTGCATCAACAATAAATTTACGATCTCGGAGATCTCAAAATATCCAGCGTTCAGCATCTCGAATGGAAAAAATCAGTAGAACTCCTGCAAAATCATTACCTTTCATGAGAGACAAAAAGCGCATAAAACCCACAGAAACCTGATGAGCATAGAATCCTTTTCCACGGCACAAACGAATCGCACAGAATGCAAATCGATTCAATACTAATTTCGATTGTGGGAAGAGGCTCAGTTTAAATGATCGCATCCATTCTACGCGAACTGCAAAGAGATTTAATGCATACAAAATTGTCGTCTTATTTAGGGGAAGCTATGACTACGGCTTGGTAATTATAAATACAAAAATTATACATTGTTCATTTTTTTTTAAAGTTTCGACAACCAATTTTTTCAAATATATAGTTTTATCTCTTCAATTCGATGCGACCTGATCACTGTTTCGCATTCCGATATAGAATTCAAAGAGTATTCCTATGTCAAAACGAGCGAATCAATTCAGTGAACAGTAGTACAGATATCTACACACTTGCACATTTGATTAATAGTCAGTTTTCGGGAATGTTTATCCCTTTCAGGGAACCTTTCAGAAAAACTTGATTTTGCTTTTTAAAGACTGTCCCAGAAAGTATGGACGCACTTTGATTTCGCTGTAAATAATTCACAAATGTTAGATATTCAAATTTTATTCGATATACTGATAATATTAGACTACAACAACAGAGTATTATTCTCAACATTTGCTACTTAGCCATTGTAGACTAGCTGCGCACCTTCTTGCGAACGTTCCTCATTAAATTTCGTACAGACTTCTTGGCGACAAGTTTTGACACTTTTTGCCTTTCTCATATAGAAAGGTTATGCAATCACTGTGAAAACCGACTTTTGAACCGAGGCCCGGAGGGCCGAGTGTCATATACCATTCGACTCAGTTCGTCGAGTACGCAAAATGTCTATGTGTGTATGTGTGTGTGTGTATGTGCGTATGTGTGTATGTAACGTTTTTTTGCACTAACTTTTCTCGGAGATGGCTGAACCGATTTTCACAAGCTTAGATTCAAATGAAAGGTCTTGTGGTCCCATACAAAATTCCTGAATATTATTTGGATCCGACTTCCGGTTCCGGAATTATGGGGTAAAATGTGCAAAAAATTGTGAAAATAAATGCACTAACTTTTCTCAGAGATGGCTGAACCGATTTTCACAAACTTAGGTTCCAATGAAAGGTCTTGTGGTCCCATACAAAATTACTGAATATTATTTGGATCCGACTTCCGGTTCGGGAGTTATGGGGTAAAATGTGCAAAAAATGAAAATATGTGTTCTAATTTTTCTCATAGAAGGCGCGACCGATTTTCACAATCTTAGATTCAAATGAGAGGTCTTGTGGTCCCATACAAAATTCCTAAATATAATTTGGATCCGACTTTCGGTTCCGGAATTATGGGGTAAAATGTGTTAAAATTTGTATACCATCACTGAAAATGGGGAAAAACCTTTAAAAAAAATCTAAATCGACCTCAAATATTTTCCAATTGATAGTTTTTATCAGTAGACGGTCAAACAAACCGATTTCGGATATTCTTTCAAGAATCGCAGAGAATTATTTTGAAGAATACCACATTATATATGATAGTATGATTGATATGAGAAAGGCATCATTGCACCACTAGGTGGATTAAAACAGGTTTTTCCAATCTTTTTCGAACTGTTGAATGGTTTCGACTGCCGAGACATGTTTTCTAAGATGTGCCTTTGTTAGTGCATAAATTCCTCAATTGGTCGAAGTTGTGGGCAATTTGGTGGATTCATGTCTTTTGGGACGAAAGTGACATTTTTGGTAGTATACCATTCTACCGTTGATTTCGAGTAGTGGCAAGAAGCAGGAACTGGCCAGAAGACAACAGGATCCTGGTGGCTTCGAATCATGGGTAGAAGTCGTTTTTGTAAACATTCCTTGATGTATATTTCGCTGTTCATTGAAGCAGTGGTGATAAAGGGTTTCGAAATCTTACCGCAGCTACAAATTGCTTGCCAGACCATAGCTTTCTTACCAAATTTTTCGACTTCAATCGATTTCTCGGACTGGTTTAACACTTGCCCTTCTCGCACCGTATAATATTGTGGTCCCGGAAAGGATTTGTAATCGAGTTTCACGTAGGTTTCGTCGTCCATAATTATGCAGTTCAAATTTCCAGCAAGAATCGTATTGTACAGCTTTCGAACCCTCGGCCTGATCGATGCTTCTTGTTTCGGACTACGTTTTGATTGTTTCTGCTTCTTATAGGTTCGAAGATTCAAACGTTCTTTAGCACGAAGAACATTTGACTTTGGAGTGCCCACTTTTTTGCCACATCCCGACCTGAAACCTCCTTCTTTTGCTCGAACGCTTTCAGTATACGTTTATCCAACTGAGGGTTAGCAGGATCTTTTTTTTGACCCGTTTTCGTTTTATTCTTAAAGGTGTTATCCTCACCGAACTTCCTGATTGCATTTCGCGTTCTGTGCACCATATGTACACAATTTTTCGACGTTGTTCTGCTGAAAGTCCACGCATTTCGAAACAAACTAATGAAAACGAATAAACAACTGCACAAGTGGTTAGAGAAGAGTGTACAACAGGACGCAGCCATAAAAATTGACAATTACTGAACCATTGCGAAATGGCAACGGTTTTTGGTTGCGTCTATACGTCCTGGGACAGTCTTTAAGGGTTTCTCAGGTTTGCTCTCTGAGAAATAATTTTTAGTAGGTCCAAGTTCACAATCACAATCAAGAAGAGAGTCTCTTGCTCATGAAAAATAATGGTAACCAAAACCATTGATAGTCCCATAAATTACATGGTGAATTTTATACAAGTTCGACGACCGGTACATTTTTTTTTAAATTCAAATCGCCATAGAGACTTGTTTGCAAATTTTTAGGTCTTGTTAGTGTATGGTTTAATGAACCGACTGTCACTATGCTGATATCCAGTTTTCTGTTTCGGAAGTACCGACAATAGTAATAAAATGTGATAGAATAGAGCTAACTTCACTTTCTCGAAAATGATTGAATAGATTTTCACTAGCATAAATTCAAATAGGCTACATAAATTTTCAATGTTCTTTTCTAATCTTTTTTTTGGTTCAGTGTATACCGAGTTAATAAAAGTTCTTATCTTTCGCTCTATTATTAATCGCCCATAAACAGTGATAATTAATCGCAAACGTTTATAATTTCCATCGTGGAAAGTGTATAACCGCACATTTTGTATCCGGTGCAAATATCTACTGACTTATAAATCATTAAGTGCGCATTTGTGTAATAAGTTATCTCTGGAATCACACAAAGGGAAGCCTTTCTTGCTAAGCCAATCAAAGTCAGTGGCACTCACAATTACTCTCAAGCACTCATACGTTTGACATCTATCGTGCGTCACAACGAATACAATGGTAAAAAGTAAATGCGAAGCCGTTGTTTGTTTTGGTTCCTCTAGTACCCGAGGTACCAAAATAGCTTGTCGATTCTGCTTTAAAAGTTTCCATGTGAAGTGCGTCAATCTAAATAACTCGCTATCAGGAATCAGGAATCAGAACAAATTGGCTCAAATGGCACTATCCCCTTGATATTTGGAGATTTGTGCCTTGCCATCAATTTGTTTTTAGCATCATTTTCCCGATATATAAGAGGGAAGGATTGAAAGGAAATGGTAAGGGTTGGACTAGGAGGATGGGAAAAATTGACGACACAAAAACACATAAAAGCAGAAGTAAATTCTGCACCCCTAAGGGATGCCGAACAATCCGCTGAGAATCACATTTAGTGGAAGCAGAAGTAAATTCTGAACTTCTACGAGGTCCCGAACAGTCCGCTGTTAATAAAACCTCCAACCCCCGAGAGGATTTGAAGATCTTACAAAAGCGACACCATTCTGCACTCCCGGAAGAATGCAGAACGATTCGCAGTATGTACGAGCAGAAGTAAATTCGGCACCCCTAAAAGATGCCAAACAATCTGCTAAACCCTATTTAAGGTAAATACAGAAGGGATTCATTCACTCCAGGAAGAACGATGAACCCTTCTGACTATAGCTCCTTACCACATTGGGTAAGAAACGAAAGAATATCCTTCAATTTTAGCTCCGCATACACAGACTCAACCATGTATGGAGAACCAAAAACCCGGATACGTAGCTGCGTCAATGCGGGACAGTTACATATCAGATGATATGAAGTACCATAATCGCATTCACACAAATCACACGAATAATACTCAGCACGTTGAATAGTAGCCATGTGATAATTGAGTTTGCAATGTCCAGTCAGAGCTCTGACCAGAATACTGCAATGATGCTTGGAGAAATGCAGTAGACACTTTGACATTTTCAGATTTAAATCTGGTAGAAATGCTTTTGTCTGAGCGCAAGTTTGCAAGCTGCGCCAGTAGCTGGCATGTTTGGATACAGCCCAAGAACGAATCTTGTGCTTTATCCAACTAGTTGAAAGTGGTAAAGCTGGTTCAGGACCAACGAAATCATTCGTTGCACCAGCTCTAGCCAACTCATCAGCCCATTCATTTCCAGTAATACCAGAATGGCCGGGTACCCATAAGAAGTAAACGGCATTTGAAATGCTGAGGTCTTCAATTTGAGTTCGACATGCGATCACTAGATTCGACCGTGAGTCATTCGAACTGAGTGCTTTTAAGGCTGCCTGACTGTCGGAACAAAAATAAATTCGCTTACCACAGATCCTCTGCTGAAGTGCCGATTGTACTCCACACAGAATCGCGTAGATTTCTGCTTGAAACACAGTACAGTATCTACCAAGTGAATGACACTGCTCCAGCCTCATTTCACGACAGTAGACACCAGCACCAGCACGACCATTCAACAGAGAACCGTCCGTATAACAAACTATGTGTTCATCAAGTTGTCGTTCCAGACAACCAGACAACCATTCCTCACGAAAAGGATAGCTCACATTGAATGTTTTGAAAGGAAAACTGCATGTGAGAGTTAGGTCACTAGGAGCGAGTAAATACTCATCCCACGTAACCATTTGATACCACAAGCGAGTGTGGCTGGTAGCATAATCTAATGGGTTACTGTTCCAAAGCCCTGTAACCTTAAGACGATATGCACAAGATAATGCTTCTTGTTTTAGGAACACATGTAGTGGTTTAATGCACAGTAGCGCCTCTAGAGCAGCAGTAGGAGTTGTCGTGAATGCTCCTGTCATCGCCATTAGGACCATCCTTTGGAGATGATTTAGCTTTGACTGAACTGTCGCGACTTCTCCTTTCTGCCACCATACAAGACATCCATATGCTAAAATTGGTCTAACAATAGTTGTGTAGATCCAATGAATATATCTGGGTTTGAGTCCCCATGATTTTCCAAAAGCTCGTCTACATTGGCCGAAAGCCATGCAAGCTCTTTTAATTCTGAAGTCAATATGAGCAGACCAATTCAGTTTTGAGTCAAGAATAACCCCGACG
This sequence comes from Malaya genurostris, assembly GCF_030247185.1. Classification (NCBI taxonomy): domain Eukaryota; kingdom Metazoa; phylum Arthropoda; class Insecta; order Diptera; family Culicidae; genus Malaya; species Malaya genurostris. The sequence continues at coordinate 137,161,975 of NC_080571.1, read as the reverse complement.
TATTTAACTTGTTCGACCACAGTGACCTCTGAACCAAAGAACTGCAACGGACGAGCTCCTGTGATTATCCTACGATGAGTGAAAAGCACCATTGATGTTTTGCCCGGATTTACAGATAATCCAACCTGACAACACCATTGTTCAACAGATCGCAGGGCTTGCTGCATTAAATCAAAGAGAGTGTTAATGCTTATACCGGTCATCAATATATGATAATCGTCGGCAAAACCATAAGTCGGAAATCCAAGGTTATTAAGTTTCCTTAACAAACCATCAGCGAAAAGGTTCCATAAAAGTGGGGATAGTACACCACCTTGAGGACACCCACAGACACTTAGCTTTCTAATCTCTGCTTGCCGAAGCGATGAACAAAGAAGTCGATTGCTAAGCATTGCGTGTATCCAATTTGTGATACTTGAAGGTATGCCATGACCACGGGCTGCTTCCAGAATTGAATTGAAAGACACGTTATCAAAGGCACCTTCAATATCTAGGAAAACTCCCAAGCAAGATTGCTTTTGTGAGAAAGCTTTTTCAATGTTGTACACAACATCATGTAACAGGGTTGTAGTGGACTTTCCACGCTGGTAAGCATGTTGCATTCCATGTAGCGGATGCAGGCCCAAACTAACATTTCTGATATAGTGATCGACTATGCGTTCCACTGTTTTAAGAAGAAATGAGCTTAGACTGATAGGCCTGAAACTCTTCGCTTCCTCATAAGTGTCGCGACCGCCTTTGGGAATAAATTTGACAATTATTTCCTGCCAGGCTCTTGGAATATATCCTGTCGCAAGACTAAAAGTGAGTATTTTCTTCAAAACATGTTTGAAATGTTCATACCCTTTCTACAGTAACACTAGGAAAACTCCATCCTTTCCAGGAGACTTGTACGGAGCAAAACTCTCAACTGCCCATTTGACCGATTCAATCGTCACAACGCTTCGAGCAAGGGCCCAAGAATCGTAACTACCTGAAAAAGTCTCGGGAAGAGCTGTCGGTGATGGATCCATACATCCTGGAAAGTGAGTGTTAAAAAGATAGTGAAGTACATCACCTTCATCAGACAAGTGTTCACCATCTGAAGTTCTTAAGAAACTGACATTAAAGTCCTTAGACTTCGAAAGTAACTTATTTAATCTGCTAGCCTCGTTGAGACTAGAGACATTTGTGCAGAGGCTTTTCCAACCACTTCGCTCAGACGATCGAAGAGCATTTTTGTAAGCCCTTCGAGCCAACACGAATGCCTCCGACCCATTTTTGCGACGGTGGTTCCAAGCTCTTCTGCATAGTTTCCTTAGTCTAGCAAGTTCAGCATTCCACCAAGGAGTTCCTCTAGTAGCTCGCACAATCCGAAGTGGACAAGCCTCTTCATATGCTGCAACTATGAGTGAGTTTGTCTCGTCGACAACATTTTCCAAATCAATTGGGGTTTCAATTGTTGGTTGGTACCCGTAAACTCTAGTCGCCAAGCCCTCTTCATAGAGGTCCCAGTTTGTAGATTTGGGATTACGATATGTGATAATATCAAATTTAACGTTTGAATGATCAAAGAATATGTACTTATGATCAGACAACGAAGGTTCGAGCTCATCGGAGACGAGCCAATTCACCAACTCATGCGCAATTCTATCAGAGCAGAGAGTTACGTCCAAAACCTCCTCTCTGCCAGATCTCGCAAAAGTTGGACGGTTTCCTGCATTGACTATGTGCAGGTTTGTACTGCTCACAAATTCCATCATATCAGAGCCTCTCGAATTTATATCTGTGCTGCCCCAAATGATATGGTGAGCATTTATGTCACTGCCGATTACAAGCGGTAAATCACTTTTGCAGCAGTATGATACAACCTTTTTGAAGTCATCGCTTGGCGAAGGTTGGTTATGCGGCAAATATGCCGAACAATAGACATATTTCCTGTCTATGCCATCAGTAGTCATACCAACTGTGACAGCACAAATATCCCGAGTTGTGAGCTCCGATATGAGAGAGACATCGAGAGCACTATTTGCAAGTATGCATGCTCGAGGCATTTCACGTGGATTAGTCATTCCGGTCTTGTTAAAGGCAACAAAGACTGGGTTTAACAATTTTCCAACGTAGAAGTTTCCCTTTTGGAAATATGGTTCTTGAACCAAAGCTAAAGAAGCTTTACCTTCTTGCAGAAGTCTGGATAGATTCATAGTTGCTGTACGTTTATGCTGGAGATTGATTTGTGCTACTCTAACCATTATCAATTAAAGTAACGAACACTCCACCTCCAGCACTTACCGTACAACAACTACAAGAAACCAAATATATTGGCTTATAATCGCCTATAGCGAACCATGTAAGGATTTTTTTAAATGTTTTAATCATTTAAATCCCACGAGTTGCGAAGAAAGAAGTCGTCCACTGTGCCAGAGCTTCGCTTAACACAGTAAGGGAAAATCCCAAGATATTCCGTTCACGACTGCATTGTTTAACCTCCTGCAGCCATTCAGCCATCGGCACGGAAATACACCTTGACTTAGGAGTTCCTATTTTTGTGGCCTTTTACGACATGGAACAGGAAACCAGTGGATCAATTCTTGGTAAAAAATAATTCCGCCGGATGCCACACGGCTTACCTGTTTGGTGGACTTATACCACCGGTACAGGTGGACCGTAGCGTTATTCTTAGCCAGTTGGGAAACCGCTACCGACACTACACGGCTATCTAGGCTGCTCAGAGAGGGAAATTGACATTGATGGTCAACTTCCATGGATGGCCGAGCAGCCGAATAAAATCGTGCGTCACAACGAATACAATGGTAAAAAGTAAATGCGAAGCCGTTGTTTGTTTTGGTTCCTCTAGTACCCGAGGTACCAAAATAGCTTGTCGATTCTGCTTTAAAAGTTTCCATGTGCAGTGCGTCAATCTAAATAACTCGCTAGCTAAATCTATTCGTGAATGCCCGGGAATTTTCTGGCTGTGCACCCCGTGCCGGGAAATTTCCAATCGCAACGAGTTATCAGAAGAAACTATGCAGTTAATACTCCAACGTACTACCTCAGCGCTGAAGATGATTAGTACTTTGACGGATACTATGCAGTCATTTTGCCGCATGCACTCCAATGTTTGCAACAGAACTAGTTGTGTCCATCGATCTGTATCACGAGATCCAGTTGAACGCTATGTTAATGACAGCACTCCATTTCTTGAACGTCTTGATGACCTACAACTTAACCTAACCAATCTCTTCGAATCTATACTGGAAGACACTAATAAGCGACCTCGAACCAGCAGCACCAGCAGACCATCTCTATCGCAGCCAGATAAAATCCCGAGAGTCGACCTTCCAGTTTTAAATAAATCTATTTCATATTCTACAACCCCGTTTGCTTCAGACACAAATAAAAGCAACTCCTCGAATTTGATAACTTTCCCTGCTGATGAAAATGCTACTATGGACACCACTACAATGCCAGCTGCCACTACAGTCACTAGTGAAAACACCACCTAAGAGCTTACACCACACGGACCACAATCAGTCGTTACCCGCAGCATCAATGCAAACCCATTACCACCGCCTGTCGTCACCGCTATTACAACCAACTTTGCAAGTGCTAATACGAACTTTTCGACACCGATTCCTGCGATATCAACTGCCACCTTCATCAATTCAGATTCATTCTTACCACCAAGTACCACTGCCAATGCCACCATCACCTTCACAAATTCGACTAGTACGTGCAACACCGATACCCCCTTTGGAAATGCTGTCACACCGGTATTAAATTGGGCCGCTCCACCAGTCGCTGTTAGCAAATCATATGAGTATGCAGCCGATGCACCGAACATCCGCACGAATTTTGTTCCACGACAACGTATTATTGCATCTCAATCTAATAACCTGATCAGCAATGCAGCGCACACTACGATACCAATAGGTAATACAAAACATGTATAAGTTATTTCTAACATTCCTTACGTAGGCCCCACTCAGTTCCAAATAGTTGATACTAGTCGCAAACAGGTCGACTGCATTGTACCTCCCCCGACACCAATTATAAAAAACACAGGCTTAGCCAATACCCAGAGCACCACCCTTCTGGTAGCTTCTTCTGCACCTCAGACTCTTAGCAACATAAACAACAGAAATTGGTACTATCTTACCAAATTTTTACCGAGCGAGTCAGAAGAAAATATCATACTGTACGTTCTTTCCAAAACAAAATGTGATCGCAGCCAAATTTTGTGCTACAAGCTCGTCAGTCAGTACCAAGATAGACCACTATCATTCATCTCGTTTAAATTAAGTGTTCCGCAAGCTTACAAGCAACAGATTACGTCACCAAATTTTTGGCCGAACGGAGTAACAATCACTTCTTTTTTAGAGCGCAAACCCGAACAGAGAGCAGAACAAACTTATCTTTCCCTACCCCTACGCAGATCAATCCTTTCTCGGCCCCCGTACAAACAACAAAATTTGCACAGAATCAGTACACAAAACCAATCACCACGATTATTTCTACCCGCTTCACGTCTTTTTCGTCAAACTGCCCCCCGTACTCCAATAATGAACTCGTTATCACCGATTCCGCACCGCACATCAAAAGAGACACTGGTTTGAATATTTACTACCAGAATATTGGGGGAATGAACCGTTCTATCAATGACTACCATCTTGCATGTACTGACGCAGAATACGATGTATATGCCTTTACGGAAATCTGGGTGAATGAGAATACGTTAAACATGCAGATCTTCGATCGTTCTTACTCCGTATACCGGCAGGACCGTAACTGTCGAAATAGTTGCAAAAAGAGCGGCGGTGGAATCTTGATTACCTGTCGCTCAAAATTCAATTCTCGTTTGGTGCCTACCTTGAGCTGCGACAATGTCGAGCAAATTTGGATCGCTATCACGTTCCCTCATTTTACGCTATACTTGTGTGTGCTTTACCTCCCTCCTGATCGCGTGAATGATCTAGACCTGATCGAACAGCACTTGAGTTCACTTTCATTGATAAGCGATACTATGCGTTTTAATGATAAAATCGTTATCTTGGGGGATTTCAATCAACCCGGTATTAAATGGATTCAAGGTTCTTGCGATTATCTCTATCCGGATGCTACATGCACTACAAAATCGCATAATTCAGTACGACTGCTCGATGATTATAACACTGCCGGTCTAGTTCAGTTTAACGATAACTACAACAGTAACAATCGCCACCTAGATCTATGCTTTGCCAGTCATGAATTGTCTAGTACTTGTTCCATAACCATCGCACCTTCGCCACTAGTTAAATTGTGTCGCCATCACCCCCCTCTTCTGTTCAATATACCGGAACATTCACTAACTGTATTCAGTAAAACCTCTGTTCCACTTACTACGATTTTAAAAATGAAAACTTCGATTCTTTGAATCAGTTCCCACTATCATTGAATTGGATGAGCCTATTTTCTAATAGCGATTGCAATTCCGTTGCTACGTTATGGTCTCATATAATGTCGTACTCCATCGAACAATTTATACCCAAAAAAATTCGACGAGAATCGGTCCATCCTCCATGGTCCAATGTGACATTTGAAACGTTATAAGCGCGCTAAGCGGTCTGCGCTGAGAAAATTAACTAAGCGTCCCTCGATCCAATTACGATCTCATTATATGCACCTTAACAACCGCTATAAACGATTGAACAAAATATTACATCAAAACCATCTTCTTCGTATACAAAATAATCTAAGAATAAACCCGAAACGCTTCTGGAATCATGTGAACGAACAGAGGAAAGAAGCAGGACTACCAAACCAGATGTTTCTTGACGATACTGAATCATCGGCTTTAATTAATATTTGTAACCTATTTCAACGACATTTTAGCAGTGTATTTTCGCACGAAATCTTATCCGATGATCAAATATCCAAAGCTATTATCAACGATCCTCGTCGTTCTCCAATTGGCCCGCACCCTTTAATTACTGATACTATGATTGCAAAAGCGTGCTCTAAATTGAAATCATCCTCCAATGCTGGTCCGGATGGAATTCCCTCTTTAATATTAAGAAATTGCTCGAGCAGCCTATTAATTCCACTATCGATACTGTTCAACTTACCACTCAATTCAGGAACGTTTCCCGACATCTGGAAAAAATCATTCATTTTCCCTGTGTTCAAAAAGGGAAACAAATCTGATGTTTCTAATTATCGTGGGATAGCCGCACTATGCGCCGTATCCAAATTACTTGAAATTATTGTTCTCGAATTCGTTACGCATAACTGCAACAACTACATCTCTGAAAGTCAACACGGCATTACAACACCTTTCGCAGTTTGCTCTGGAGTCCCTCAAGGCAGTCACTTGGGACCATTTTTATTCTTGTTCTACCTCAACGATCTCAATTTTATATTGAAATGCCACAAACTATCTTTCGCAGATGATTTTAAACTATATTATCCAATAAAATCACCTGACGACACCATATTTTTGCAGTCACAGCTTGATATATTCGTGAACTGTTGTATTAGCAATAAAATGGTTTTGAATGCTTCGAAATGTTCCGTTATGTCGTTTACTCGCAAACACTCGTTAATTAGGTACGACTATAACATTTCGCAGAATGTACTTAAACGTGAGTCTATCGTTAAAGATCTAGGTATCATTCTTGATATCAAGCTAGATTTCAAAAGTCATATCGACTATGTGATTTCTAAGGCATCCAAGCTTTTAGGATTCGTTTTCCGCATCACCAAGAGCTTTGTCAATGTACATTGTCTAAAAGCATTATATTGTTCTTTAGTCCGCTCGACACTTGAATATTCAGCTGTTGTCTGGTCACCTCATTATCAAATCGACATAGAGCGGATTGAAGCCATTCAGCATAAATTTGTTAGATTTGTCCTGCGTAACCTACCTTGGAGAGATCCTGCTAATCTTCCTAGTTACATCGATCGCTGTAAGCATATTGACTTGGATCAATTATTTATTCGTCGAAATATCTCCAAGGCAACTTTCGTTGCTGATTTACTTCAATCACATATCGACTGTCCCGAGCTTTTGCAGTTGATTAATCTCGACATTCATCGACGTAATCTACGTTCCCACCCCTTTCTCAGATTACTTATAGCAAGAAAAAATTATGGGTACAATGAACCATTCTCCAGTATGTGCCGAACTTTCAACAACTGTTCCAATGTTTTCGACTTTCATTTATCTCGAAAAATGATCAAACGATTGTTTAGTAATCACTTGTCAGATTAGGCTTACGATCAGTATTTGTTTTGTAACCGACAATATTATTTTTTCGTTCAACCCCAACTTCATCTCTCCACCATCTTCATTGGACACTAACTAGATTTGCTCGCATAAATTAACCCGGTCGTCCCTTCCTCTTTTTCTTTGTCTATCACCATGCTTTCTTCGATCACTACATGCCAATTCTAACATCGTCGTTTTCATTTCCTTCCACCACCTTTTTAGTCACTAATTAGATCTACATGCCGATTCCAACATCGTCGTTAGTCCACGCTCCTTTACCACCTTCTCCACCAACCCTGATACTCCATTCGCCTACCCACTTTTTTCTTCTCTCTCACCTTTTAAGAAAGAGCACTATTACTGCCATGCAATGCTTGGTGTCATCAACTAGTTATAGGATTATAGATTTAGTTGTCATTGTTAGCTTTAATTTTAGTTTTGATTGTTAGTTCTAATTGTTAGTGTTAAGTCCAAATGTATCTGTTTGATCATTGTAATCTGTTGATACTGATGAGGAGGTTTTATGCCTGCTGGAGAGAAAGATTGCTAAATTTCATCTCCATCGGGCTTTCCCCTGCTCCCAAATAAATAAATAAATAAATAAAATATCTTCTTTCCCACCCGTGTTTGATGGGCTTGACGGTATTGCAAACATCATCATATACAATCAATTTTCGTTACAATTTGATAAACATATGTGTTACAGCTTTTAGCTTCATTATTGATTTAAATGAATATGAAATATATTATGGAACGACTTGAATAAGATGTTGGTTACATTACGCTCCAACATCGGGGGTTAGAGAGACCGGTATGGCTTAATTGAGCTATGTTTTATGTTTCATTTTCATACTACCGGCCCTTATTACCTGTGTGAAGTGGAAATTAAGTGAAGTGAACGTCAGTCGGTGTTGAACAGTCGTTCGCACCGTACGCGTATAGCTCTTGGCTCCTGGAAATTTTTTCTGGCTACCTAGAGTTTCATTGATTCAAGGCTTCAGTCTTTTTCAAGGCTACCTGAATCACTAACAGTCTTTTTAAAGACTAACAATTATTCAGCCTTTCTCAAGGCTATACAAAGAGTCATATTAGAGTGACTAAGTGATATTAGAGTTACTAAGTGATACAAAGAGTGATATTAGAGTGACTAATGTCGTTTTCGTTTTTAAATTGCACTACACCGGTGTTGCGAAATCTGCACTGAAACCGTTCGTTTTTACCAATTGCACTACACCAGTGCTACACTTTTTCTGCACCGATACCACTGGTGTAGCACTCATCAAAAGTTTGGTGTAGCTCTGCGCAATGGAATCGTTTATTGTAGTCAATGGTTACTGCTTATGTTTTCGTCATTTTTGTTCGTTTATTCATGCCTCAGTGTAGCACTGCACCGGTGTAGTGCAAATTAAAAACGAAAACGCCATAAGAAATTAATGAGCCTCTTTTAAGGCTAGCTAGGAGTCTAATTGAAGACTAATTTAGCCTAGTTAATTCAATTTAAAATTTCATTTATTTAAAAAATGCTTGCGTCCAACCGGAAAGGCAACAAGCCTAAGGCTAAAAATAATTCAATACGGAATAAATCACAATCCGTTATTCAACATTTTTCTAATAACACTCACGACCTTATGGAATCTGAATGTAAAAATAAAAGACAACGGACGGAAATCCCTTCTGTTGATTCTATGCCGTCTAACAATATTTACGAGATTCTTCCTGAATCCGATTGTAGCGACATAGAAGAAAAGTCTTCAAAAATTCCCAAAATGGACGCTTGTCGTTCTGGAAAGAAACATCAATCTCTGCCACCAGTGACGGTGATGATTTCCGACTTCAAAGCATTCCGTACTGAGCTTTCTACTTTTCTCCCGGAAGTAAAAGTCTCATTTCAAATCGGAAGAAGAGGAGAATGTCGAGTCTTGGTTGATGGATTGGAAGATTACGAACGTCTTATTCAATATTTGTCCGAGAAACTTCATAAATTTTATTCATATGATATAAAATCAGACAGACCCTTCAAGGCTGTCTTGAAAGGCTTATCAAATGATCAAAGTACTGATGAAATTAAAAATGAACTAAAAGAATTTCTTGGTTTTGCCCCTTCCCAAGTAATACTTATGAAAAAAGAGCGAATGGTACTTCTAAACCACGCTCTGGAATTTCCCATGAACTATACCTAATACACTGCAATCGAAGTGTTGTAAACAATTCGAAGACTTTAGAAAAAGTACGTTTCATTTCCCACATTAAAATTCATTGGGAACATTATAAACGGCATAATCGTATTGCAAACTTAACGCAATGTCGTCGTTGCCAAGGCTTCGGTCATGGAACCAAAAATTGTCATATGGATATACGGTGTTTGAATTGTGGTAAATCGCATTCGAAAGACGTTTGTCCAATGAATGAAACCAGTGATAAATTTTCATGTTCGAATTGCAATGGAAATCGTAAATCCAATTATTGTCTTGTCAGGGAAAAAATTTTAAACGCTCGTTCGCTTAGACAACAAGTTAAATCAACGACCTTATATTTACAGAACAAACCTGAAAATCAAAAAACCGTTACAAATGCCACGCCTAATTCTTCTAAAGCACTGATTTCTTCGAATTTGAAACAAAAAACAGGTACGCCTGCCAATTCGTCTTCTAACGAAAACAATTTATTGACAGGTAGATCGACCTCGTCATCATCTTCTTCTAATGTCAGTTATGCTGGTATATTAGGTAGAAATCGACCACCTATTTCTACTAATGTAAATAATCAAAACACAGGACCGCCTTGCAGTTCATCTTCTAACGAAAACAATTTATTAATAGGTAGACCGGCCAAATCATCTTCTTCAAATGGCAGTCTACCTACAAATATTCCTTCAATGCCATTCGCTTCTTTAGATGAAGTTGATTTAGGCGATATAACTGAAAATAAAATGATCTACCTACAAGATCAACTCCTTCAAATGATCATCCAAATGAATTCGACTTCACCACTATTTGAAGCATTTCAAATCGGATGGCAATTTGCAAATAATATTATAATGAATTTAAAATTTAACAGTGATGTTGAATAATTATTTGAATATTTTAAATTGGAATGCTCGATCTTTGAAATCGAGTGAAGATGAATTTTATAATTTTCTCAAAGTTCACAAAATTCATATTGCCATTGTGACAGAAACTTTTCTTAAACCAAATGTCAAATTGAAAAGTAATCCACATTATGTGGTTCATCGATTTCACAGGTTTACTGGAATGGGTGGTGGAGTTGCCATTTTTGTCCAACGGCAAATTAAACATCGAATTTTACCTTCCTTCAATACTAAAGTTATTAAAAGTTTGGGAATCGAAGTTGAAACCATTCATGGAATTTATTTCATCGCTGGAGCATATTTGCCATTCCAAATGGTAAAATACTTTATAATCAACTCTCAGCTGGTTACTTCACAGTTCTTCATCCCAGTAGTCCGACTTGTTTCTTGTCCGTGAAAAACCCGTCTACAATTGATCTGGTTCTAACAGATCAAAGTCACATTTGTAGTGAACCGATTACACATGCTGACTTTGACTCAGATCATCTTCCTGTAACATTCAGACTTTCCAACGAATCTATAATTAATCAAATTAGTTCTGTCTTCGACTATCATAGAGCTAATTGGTTGGATTTCAGATCTCACATTGAAAATTATGTGGATCATGAAACTATTTTAGAAAATTCTGCTGACATCGACACAGCAATTGATAATTTGAATCATTATATTATCGAAGCTAGAAATCTTTCAGTTCCCAAAGCTCAAACTTAATTAAATTCTCCTATCATCGATGACAATCTTCAACTGCTCATTCGGTTGAAGAATGTTCGTCGACGACAATATCAACGTTCTCATGATCCTGCTATGAAAATCATAGTTAAGGATTTACAAAAAGAAATTAAACATAGATTTACTCTTTTGCGAAATGAAAATTAAAGAAGTTGAACAAATTAAACCATATTCTAAACCTTTCTGGAAACTTTCTAAGGTTCTTAAGAAACCTCAGAAACCAATTCCTGCTCTCAAGGAAGGAAATCAAATACTTCTTACAAATGGCGAAAAAGCTCAAAAACTTGCTCAGCAGTTCGAGAGTGTACACAATTTTAATTTGAACATTGTGAATCCTATTGAAAATGAAGTCTCACTGAAATATGATCATATTTCAACCCAAGTGTTATCACACGATTATATTATTGAGACGAATTTTGATGAAATTAAAAAAAAATATTAGGAAACTTAAAAACATGAGGCTCCTAATAATGATGGAATTTGTAATATTCTTATTAAAAATCTTCCCGATGTTGCCTTGAGACTCCTGGTTAAAATTTTCAACAAGTGTTTTTCATTAGCTTACTTCCCAAAAAGATGGAAAAACGCTAAAGTAATTCCTATTATGAAACCTGATAAAAATCCAGCAGAAACATCAAGTTATCGACCAATTAGCTTACTTTCTTCTATCAGTAAACATTTTGAAAAAAATATCTTGTTGAGAATGATGTCTCATATAAATGAGAATTCAATTTTTTTACCAGAGCAGTTTGGATTTCGTCATGAACATTCAACTACTCATCAACTTGTCAGAGTAACGAACATGATAAAAGCAAATAAATCTTCTGGGTTATCCACTGGAGTTGCTCTTCTAGACATAGAAAAAGCATTCGACAGTGTTTGGCACAAAGGTTTAATAGCAAAAATGTCTGATTTCCAGTTTCCTATTTATTTGATCAAAATGATTCAAAATTATTTAACTGATCGTACTCTTCAGGTTAGCTATCAGAATTGTAAATCTGAATTGCTAACCGTACGAGCAGGTGTTCCGCAGGGTTCGAGCGTAGCTCCAATCTTGTATAATATATTCACTTCTGATCTTCCAAATCTACCCGTTGGTTGTCAGAAATCGCAATTCTGTGACGACAAATGTCTGTTATCCACAGGTAGAAATCTAAGAGTGATTTGCAGTCGCTTACAAAGAAGTTTAAATATTTTCAGTGATTATCTTTCAAAATGGAAAATTAAACCAAATGCAGCAAAAACGCAATTAATTATCTTTCCTCACAAGCCAAGAGTTTCTTTTCTTAAACCAAACAATAATCACATCCTCAATTTGAATGGCTTGGATTTGACATGGTCTGATCAAGCTAAATACTTACACTGAGCTAAATTTTCTATTTCACATTATATGATATTCTAATGATTTTGCACTATTAGCATTTCCAATAATAGTTACAAGATGTGTTCAACATCATGTCAAATATATGAGATAATCTTATGAAACATAAAACTCTTCTTAACATTATTTTTACAGGATTTCCATATAACGAATGAAATTTCCAGTCTGAGTAAAATTTATTGGCGCGTCTTATAGCCATTACTAGATATCCGCACAACATACATTGGAACAATTTATGAAGCGCATATTATATTCACTTCGAATTTATTTAGATAGGTTCATATATACCATATGACTAGTTAAGTATAATATATATATATATATATATATATATATATATATATATATATATATATATATATATATATATATATATATATATATATATATATATAAAACTTTCAATGGAGGTCATACGAATAGTAGTTAATTGCAAACTACTACTTTTCTTTGAGGATTCAAGCTATACTAGTATTCCGTTCGGTAAGGGAGCACCTCATGATATTTGCGAAAGAGAAGTGAGATCCCGTGACTGAAAATATAAAAAAAATGAATCTTACTAGACAGATAGAGTAATGAAACGTACCGGATATATATTTCATGGTCCGTTAACGCATATCCTTGAACGAAGTTGGATAAGCTGTTTTTTCAGCGATTTAAAATTACATTGAGATGCGGAACTTCCTGAAAAAAATGGTCTGGAGAAGTTGACGAATATTGAGGACACAACTATTCCTTCAGCTTCAAGCAGTACGATTCACGACTTTCATCGGATTTCCATATAAATTATATGGGATATTTTTATAACTTTCATTATGATAACGTCCATTTAGATTTGACGTACACATCAAATAAAAATTATAAGTTTCTATATAATTTCTATGAATTATATTCGGCATATGATTCATATGACAAATCTAATGAATATAAATAAGATTTTCATTTCAGTGTAGGTTTAACGTATGACAAAAAACTCACTTTCAAGGATCACATTGAAGGAATCCAGGCAAAGTGTAATAAATATATTAAATGTTTATATCCTCTTATAAACAGAAATTCTAAGCTCTGTCCAAAAACAAATTGTTAATTTATAAACAAATTTTCAGACCAGCCATGCTTTATGCAGTACCAATTTGGTCAAGTTGTTGTTCCACCAAGAAGAAAACGCTTCAAAGGATTCAGAATAAAATTCTGAAAATGATTTTGAAGCGTCCTCCCTGATTTAGTACAAATGAGTTACACAGACTGACAAATATAGAACCATTAGATGTAATGTCCCATAATATTATATGCAAATTCCAACAAAAAATCGATGCAATTTGCGGAAGCAAATGATGTCCTCATGGTAATAACCAAACCATATATATATTAGGGCTGAAAAGTCACCACTTGTGACTGAACACCCAATTTAAATCCTAATAATTTAATTTTAACTCATATTCCAATAAATAGTTATTTAAAAAAAAACTTCCCCGGCCTGAAATGGTACCCTGCTTCCAACGGCTTTCTGTACGCTGACCCAATGCATTCTTCCCTTCACACCGATATCATCCATCTGCGACATGTTTATGAAAATTATCTTCGATTTTTTCTAGATATTTTAACAGTGGATCAAATCTCCCAGACAGCACGGAACGTTCCTGTTTTGAGTCAGTCGTTGAATTTCATCAATATTGATATAAGCTCTGTACAAAAGGCTATCGCCAAAATGAAGTCTTCATATTCTCCTGGACCCGAAGGCATGCCCGCTGTCGTCTTGAAGAAATGTTCCAGTGGTATTGCAACACACTTATGTCAACTGTTTCAACAGTCATTCACGACTGGATTTCCTGTTGTCTGGAAATCTTCTTATATGATCCCAGTGCCCTAAAAAGGAGACAGGAAGAATATCGACAACTATCGCGGCATTACCTTACTTAGTGCAGTGCTTAAGTTGTTCGAGGTTGTTCTGGAGCCCATTTTTAATCACTGTAAGTAGTATATCGTAGAAACTCAACACGGATTCATGCCGAAACGCTCAACCGCTACAAATCTATTAGGCTTTACGACGTTTATAACAGATGCTATGTCAAATTATCTTCAAACAGACGTTTTATATACGGACCTCTCGACTGCTTTTGATCAAACTATCGTCAAGCTGGAACGACCGGACTTCGGTTCCTGTATTCTTCAGTGGACTGAATCGTATCCCCGCAATCGACGGTTGGTGATTAAGATCGATGATAATGTATATAATAAATTTTTGGCCTTTTCTGGTATTCCACAAGGCCGTCATCTCGGGTCACTAATTTTCCTCCTGTATTTCAACGACGTGAACTTTTTACTGAGTTCCACGATTATCATTTGCCGACGACCTTAAGTTATTTAAAATTATTAAGACAACAGAGGATGTCATTTTCCTCCAGAGTCAACTCGATAAGTATAACTCGGTAATACTTATGAAAACAAGAGCGAATGGTACTTCTAAACCACGCTCTGGAATATCCAATGAACTTTACCTAATACACTTCAATCGAAGTGATGTAAACAATTTGAAAACTTTAGAAAAAGTACGTTTCATTTCCCACATTAAAATTCATTGGGAACATTATAAACGGCATAATCGTATTGCAAACTTAACGAAATGTCGTCGTTGCCAAGGCTTCGGCCATGGAACCAAAAATTGTCATATGGATACACGGTGTTTGAATTGTGGTAAATCGCATTCGAAAGACGTTTGTCCAATGAATGAAACCACTGATAAATTTTCATGTTCAAATTGCGATGTAAATCATAAATCCAATTATTTGAAATGTCCTGTCAGGGAAAAAATTTTAAACGCTCGTTCGCTTAGACAACAAGTCAAATCAACGACCTTAAATTTACAGAACATACCTGAAAATCAAAAACCCGTTACAAATGCCAAACCTACCGTCCATAGACGTTCCCATCGATCGGCTGCATAGAATGAAGGAATAAAGGAAACAGCAAAAAAATTAACCCCCATCACGCATGCACATCCATGGTACCGTACAAGGCGGTTCGGTCTCTAGCGTACGCATCGCTTCGCATTGCGGACGCAGTGACGGAGCCGTAGTGTACGTTTCGGCTGGTGTGCTGCGTGTGATCGCATTATTTTTTCTCGCTACCTGATAAAGTCGGCCAGTTTTGGCCACCAATCTATCTATAGGGAGTCTGGTGGTCGGGTGTGTCAAATGTTAACTGTTGACTGTTGTCATATATGCAGTGGCTCGGACACACCTAACTCACTCGGGAGATTGAGATTGAGCGATAACAGGTCCGTGATGCCCTTAGATGTTCTGGGCTGCACGCGCGCTACAATGTGAGCAGCAGCGTGTACCCTATTCCGAAAGGAACGGGAAATCACTGAAATGCTCATTTAGTCGGGATTATGGATTGAAATGGTCCATATGAACCTGGAATTCCCAGTAAGTGCTGGTCATTAGCTAGCGTTGATTACGTCCCTGCCCTTTGTACACACCGCCCGTCGCTACTACCGATGGATTATTTAGTGAGGTCTTTGAAGGTGAACATTTGCTAGTCCCTCGGGATTACATTTGAATCGCTGAAGTTGACCGAACTTGATGATTTAGAGGAAGTAAAAGTCGTAACAAGGTTTCCGTAGGTGAACCTGCGGAAGGATCATTACTGTATTGATTTGTTGTGAACAAAAACCACACACAAAACCATCATACAAAACCCGACCCGATGCGAACGTGCGCATAATTCTCTCTCCCTTTAACTAGAGAAGCAGAGAACCAAAATCACGCTACACTCATGTGTGTTTTAGTTTTTCTTTCTACCTATGATTGGGCGCGAAATGCGTGCTTGCAAAATGCCGGTGTGCCTGGTGTGTTACTCACTCACTCACTCACTCACTGTATCCAAACATGCCAGCTACTGGCGCAGCTTGCAAACTTGCGCTCAGACAAAAGCATTTCTACCAGATTTAAATCTGAAAATGTCAAAGTGTCTACTGCATTTCTCCAAGCATCATTGCAGTATTCTGGTCAGAGCTCTGACTGGGCATTGCAAACTCAATTATCACATGGCTACTATTCAACGTGCTGAGTATTATTCGTGTGATTTGTGTGAATGCGATTACGGTACTTCATATCATCTGATATGTAACTGTCCCGCATTGACGCAGCTACGTATCCGGGTTTTTGGTTCTCCATACATGGTTGAGTCTTTGTATGCGGAGCTAAAATTGAAGGATATTCTCTCGTTTCTTACCCAATGTGGTAAGGAACTATAGTCAGAAGGGTTCATCGTTCTTCCTGGAGTGAATGAATCCCTTCTGTATTTACCTTAAATAGGGTTTAGCAGATTGTTTGGCATCTTTTAGGGGGTGCCGAATTTACTTCTGCTCGTACATACTGCGAATCGTTCTGCATTCTTCCGGGAGTGCAGAATGGTGTCGCTTTTGTAAGATCTTCAAATCCTCTCGGGAGTTGGAGGTTTTATTAACAGCGGACTGTTCGGGACCTCGTAGAGGTTCAGAATTTACTTCTGCTTCCACTAAATGTGATCCTCAACAGATTGTTCAGCATCCCTTAGGGGTGTAGAATTTACTTCTGCTTTTATGTGTTTTTGTGTCGTCAATTTTTCCCATCCTCCCAGTCCAACCCTTACCATTTCCTTTCATTCCTTCCCTCTTATATATCGGGAAAATGATGCTAAATACATATTGATGGCAAGGCACAAATCTCCAAATATCAAGGGGAACGTGCCATTTGAGCCAATTTGTTCTGATTCCTGATTCCTGATAAGTGACGTAACCGACAAAAAGCGTTGTATTTGAACGCGCTCAATTTTCTCAGAGATGGCTGAACCGATTTTAACAAACTTGGGCTCATTTGAAAGCTTATTATTATTATTATTATTCGTTTATTTAGAGCCTCGGCTTTAACCGTTTGGTCATTCGCCGAGGTGATATAGTGTTGGGAGGGGAGTTTGGGGATGAGTGGGATGGATAGGATTTATAATTACATTTCATTTGATATAGCTACATTGTACTGTTTATAATATATTGAAATATAATTCCTTTGATTTCCTTGTGGATGATCCTCAAAGTTTTTCGTCTGGGGGTCGACTCTGTTAAGAAAGTGACCTGCAGGTGTCGTTGTCCTTGGGCCGTTCGTTGTGGAGATAGGGTTCCCCCGTGTTGCTTAGTTGTAATTCTGGCTGATAGATGCCGTTGTCCGACCTTGGTTGCAATATTGTGTGCTTTCTTTATAACTTTGAGCTGCTTCGTGTTGGTCGTCGACTCGATTTGCGTGATCAGCCGTTTTCTGTTTGGTTGATGTTTAAGGTCTGTTTAATGGTTCAAGATAGTGGGGCCTGCCGTTGTTTTTATTTTTAATGACTCTGGACTTGTGGAGCTCCGGAGTAGGACTGTGTTGGATTGGACGGCCGGGTGTGTTCAGGTGAGGATATCGGTGCATTTCCGTTCAGACTCTGGTGATACTCGCTATGGACTGGGCCGTCCTCATTCCTTCGTTGGTCCATTTTCTTTTTAGCATTTTCAGGATGCTCCTCATGATGATGAGCAGGATAAGGATGGTGACCAGTACGATGAGAATTATTACCGCCGTTGATTGTTTGGAGAATTCCTCCGAGTGTTTGTTTTGTGTTTCCACTATGGTTAGCAGAGTGTTTCCGTGTATCTCGGCACGGTTATTCTCTTCTTCGGATGATGAAAAAAAGCCCATTCTGAATGCGACTGACTAATACTCTTGGCGATGTTGAACTGGATGGTTTGGGCTTCGGTATCGGAAATTGATCGATATGCGCTTCGGTCGGTGAATCGGAGCGGTGTGCTGTATGATTATTATTGCTGACACCACTTGTTCGACAATTCGATCGGTGTATTCATTTTGGTCTTTATTTTAGGTGTCCGAGTGATTGTCAGCTGCTGTCGGTGCTATTGTAAAAAACGCTTAGCTGTTTGTTTACGCTGCCGGTAGGTATAATTTTTAATCTAGTTGGCAGATGAAGTTAATTTCGATTTTGTTTTAGGTTTCTCTTGCGTTTTTGAAGACTTTCGGTCGTAATTTTTCGGTGTTTGGTGTTTTGGTTTGGGTATCTAGATAGCATTCGGGTGGGTTTGCGTTACGGAGTTAGGTTCCTCTTGCGTTTGTGAGGATTTTTGGTCGTGACACTCAAAGACATTCGAGTAGATTGGCATCTCGGAGTAGTTTAAGGAGTGCATGTTCGTTGTCCGGGTTGTTGCTGAGTACCTCGCGGATCGAGCTGGGCAGACTGTGATGTCTGCGAAGACCGTGAAATTTGGGGCAGTTGATGAGAATGTGTTCAACTGAGAGCCTGACGTTGCATATGGGGCAGGATGGTGGTTGACAATTTGAAATGGTGTGTGCATGGGTAATTCTGGTGTGGCCGGTTCGCAATCTGGATAGGGCCCGTTGCTCCATCCGGCTGCTTCTATCGATCCATTTGTCGGGTTCACCTTTAATTTTTTGGGTGTGCCCTGAGGATGCTCTCCAGGTTCTGATGAAGTGGTGTAAAGCTTTTGTATTGACGCATCTGATGAGGTCCATAGCTGGGACCGTTCTGGTAAGGTAGTGGTTGTTGGACCTGCCTAAAGCTGCGAGTGCGTCGGCTTCTTCGTTGCCGGGGATTCCAGAGTGTCCGGGTATCCAACAGATGACCGTCTGGTTGTTGCACTGTTCCTCTATTGCTTGGATGAAGGGGTGTAGGGAATTGCCTGTTTCGAGGGCGGTGAGGACTGCCAAGGAGTCGGATAGAATTATCGTTGGAGTGTTGGGGGGTTTGGATTTGATTGCGTAGAGGATTGCTGAGGCTTCAGCCGAGAATACTGAGCATGATGAGTGTAGCCGAAAGTTGTGGTTGGATGTTGTGCTGTAGATACCGGCTCCGACATGTTCGTTCAGTTTGGATCCGTCGGTAAAAATTTGATGATGATAGGGGTAGTTCTCTTCTATTAGTCGGTGCAAGTGGGTTCGGACTACGTTTGATTGTGTTCCTGCCCGGAGGGTGCGGGTTAAACTGGTGTCGATGCGTGGAGTTTTGGCAAACCATTCCCGCCGGCGGATCTGTTGTATCCTGGCAAGTTTGGGCATTCTGGTATTATTGTACATTAGGTACAGGTCTTTGGCAATACTGAGTAATATTCGATTGTTGCCTCTTGTTCTTTGTAGGAAGCCGAGAGTCCTTTTGAAAATGGTGATATTGGCGTACCATTGGAAGGGTAAGACTCCGGATTCAACGCAGGCAGCGAACGCCGGGGTGCTAGGTAAGAGGTTGCTTGCCAGACGGATTGAGCGGTTGTAGAGAGGAGCTAATGTCTTCTGCATGCCTTCCCGGTTTAGGCAAGTGATTTCAATTCCATAGAAGATCCGGCTGTTGATTAGGGCCTTGCTGATGTTGAGAGCTGTTCGTCGGTTCCATCGGGGGTGGCAGGAGCTTATTGTTTTGATAAGTCGCAGCCGACTTTCGCAGTCTTTTTTAATGTTCTTGAAGTGGTCGTTGAAAGTGAGCTTTCGGTCGATCGTGATGCCGAGTATCTTGGGTAGGCGTTGAAAGGGTATGTTAGTGTTATCCAGTTTAATTGGATTTCCTGCAGCGACATGGTGAGAGTTGCAACAATGTGCAATGGCGCATTTCTGGGGTGCTATGGAAAATCCGACAGAGTTCGCCCATTGGCCGATTTTCTTAACCGCGGTTTGGATCTTCCTGCGAATGAATTTGAGGTTTTTTCCTGTTGAGACGAGGATTATGTCGTCGGCATAGACAAGTATGTGGATTTTGCTTGTTATGTTTCGGAATACAGGGTTCATTGCTATTAAAAAGAGTGTGACGGCTAGTGCGGAGCCTTGAGGTACCCCGTTGGTTTCGGTGAAGGTTGATGATCGGTTTCCTCCTATGGTAACCTGGAATTGACGATTTTGAAGATAGTTGCTGAGAAATGCACCCATGTTGCCGGTGATTCCTTCTTTAAGTAGCGTGCGCAGTATGCCTTCTCGCCATACTGTATTATAGGCTTTGGCTATGTCTAGGATGGCTATGTCGGCATGCAGGTTTTGGTCTTTTGCGTCGCGTAAAATCTGACCCAGGGTTCCCAGGTGGATTCCTGTTCCTTGGCCTTGGCGGAAAGCGAATTGTCTTTGGTCGAGCAGTTGGTTAGTCTCTAAATAAGCTGACAGGCGGCGGTTTACCATTTTTTCCATGATTTTTCCAATACATGGGAGAAGACTGATGGGACGGAAGTCTTTTACGGTTCTGTTTCCCTCGCATTTCTTGGGAATAGGGACGACTAAGGCACTTTTCCAGTAATCAGGTAGTTCCCCGCGCTCCCATATTGTGTTATAACACTTCAGTAGTGCTTTTTTGGCGTCGGGTGGGAGATGCTGTATGAGTGGGTAGCTGATGCCGTCGCTTCCGGCTGATTTACCGTGTGCTGATGCTAGTGCATGTTGGAGTTCGGAGCCGGAGAATGGTTGGTTGAACTGTTGTCCGGTGTCGGGGGGAAAGGTAGTTTTGATGAGTTCAAGTTTGGCTTTCTTTGTTAGGAATGCAGGATGTAAGGCATTGTTGGCTGATAATGAGGCAAAGTGGGTGCCCATTTCCTCTGCCATTATGGAGGGGTCTATTGTGGTGGTGCCGTTAGTGTTGAGGGTGAAGCCGGTGTGACGGCGCTTGCCGTTTAGGGCGTTGACCCTTCTCCAAAGTTGGGTTGTGTTTGAGTCGGTTGAGATTTCTTCTAAGAATCGGGTCCAGCTTGCCTCTTTTGCTTCTCGGATTGCTTTCCTGGCTTGGTTCCTTTTAGTTCTGAATATCTGTTCCTTTTCCTGTCGGGTTGGGTTATTAATTTCGGTTTTTTGTAGTACCCGCAGCGCCTTACGGCGGGCTTTGATGGCGTCTGCCACCTCTGTGCACCACCAGTGGATGGCTCGCTTCGCAGCCTTTTTACCTGTTTTAGGTATGGTTTCGTGGGCGGCTTGGTTCATTATAAGGCCGAGCTCTGTGGCGGTGTACTCCCTGTTAGGTTCTATGTTGATTGATACAAGGCGTTCGTATTCGGGCCAGTCCGCACGTTCCGTGATCCATCGTTGTCTTCGTGTAGTGTCGGGTGAGTGTTGGTTATGGGAAATGGTAATGGGAAAATGGTCGCTGTTGGCAGGATCATCGAGGACCTCCCAAGAGCATAATCTGGCTACTGATGATGAAGCTATGGAGATGTCGATTGCCGATTCGGAGTTCCCGCGAGTGAAGGTAATTCTGCCGTCGTTTAGAATTATTGCGTTGTGATCTTCGATGGTTTCGATTATTAGGTTCCCTCGTTGGTTGCTTTGGCGTGCTCCCCAACGTTCATGGTGGGCGTTGACATCCCCCAGGATGAGGAATGGGGGATGAATTTCTTCAATTAGTTTGCGGAATTTGTGGTTTAAATTGGAAATGTTTTGGGGTAGGTAAATCGAGACGACCGTTATTTTAAACGGGTATGTGATCTGTCTGGCAACAGCGATCAGATCTGTCCGCAGTTGAATGATGGTAGAAGGAATGTCCTTACGTATTCCAAGTCCGACTGTTTGATAGATGTTCTCCCCGGTTTTAGCTTCCCATGTGTAATTGTGTCCGAGCCATGCAGTGGGGTCGGTGGCGTCGGAGAGGTGGGTTTCTTGTAAAGCCAGACAGATAGGATTGGTATTATTGATTAATATTTGTAGGTCGCCTAGAGAGTTTCGTAGTCCGTTAGTGTTCCATTGTAATGCGAGTGTTGTTCGGTTTTGGATCATTTTTGTTTTGTTTTGTAGAGTTAGTTGATCTCGGTGCATGTCTTTTGTTGGAGGGGTTAGTATCTTAATGTCCTTTTATTCGATTGTTGGGTCGATATCCGAGGAATGATCGGTTTCTATCCCCTCCATTTCAGGAGGGGGTGAGAAATTGTCGTTGGCTCTGCTTGTATTCTGTTTTTTTGCTCGTGGTGATTGGGTAGGGGAGTTTTCTCTATGTTTGTCTGCACTTTGTTGAGGTAGTTTCTTCGATGTATTGATAATTGGGGTTATCTCCGTAAATAGGTTTCCGTAGTTGGCGTTGCTTTTTCAGGGTTGGATGTGGGGATGTCATCGTTGGAATTGTGTTTGGTTTTCCGGGTGTTGTCTTTGGGATGTGTCCATGTGCTTTGTGACTGGGTGTAGTTTCCAGTAATATGTTTCTTTAGTTCGGCCATCTCAGCGAGAATCTGCATGTTAATTTTTTGGCTTTCTTGTAGCTCTTGTTTCAGTTTTTTTATTAGAGTGTCTTTGCTATTAACCAGTTGTGTGATCTTTGAGCGATATTGGTTTTTGAGTTCCTCGAAGTCTTTTTCCAATTTTTCTGATTTTTCACGCCACTCCTTTGCCTCGTTGCTTGCTACATTAACGAAGGTTTGTTGTTTTGGCTTGTGTAGTTTCCTAGCTTCCGCATAGGTGAGGTTATTGTCGATTTTAGTTTTCACTATTTTCATTTCGGCGATGTAATTCGAACATTTTTTGTATCGAGCGGGGTGGTTTTCGTTGCAATTTGGACATCTGCTGCTCTTTCTGCATGGGTTTTCGCGAGAGTTCTCGTGTTCCTCGCTACAGTTTAAGCAGATCTCTTTCTGGTTGCATGCTTTGCTGCCGTGACCGAAGTGGCCACATCGGTAACATTGCAATGGAGCGGGATAGTACTGCCTTACTTCGGTGCGGATTAACCCAATGAAGATTTTCTCCGGTAGTTTGATACCGGCGAATGACAAAATGAGTAGCGGGGTGTTGGTGAGTGTTCCATTAACAGTCTTAGTAATTCTCCGAACGTCAATAACGTTTTGAGCTTTTAGTTCGGTTAGCAGTTCTGCCTCGGAGAGGTTGATAGTGTCGACGTCGTAGATAACACCCTGGACTCTATTAAGGGTCGGGTGTGGTATGACCTCGACCGGGTAATCATTTCCGAGGCTTTGGAGAGTCCTGAGTCTTGTGTATACGTGCCTGGACGTTGTTTTTAATATGTATTGTGTTCCTCGCGCCGTTTTCGTTGCACTTAGGAATTTGTTGTAGTCAACCCCGATGAATTGTTGAATAATTTTTTGGATAAGGAAGGGGTTGGGGGGGAGCGTGTTTGTTTGGTTATCATTGATTGTGGGACGTAAAAGTAGTATGTGAGTATCTATTTCGTCACCTTTTTGCATGTATGCGGGGGAGGCACTGGATGGGGGTAAGGGGGGGAAATTATTGAGGGGTGGGGGCTCTGGGCCTCCCATTTTGGTTTTGGTTTCTCGGATGTAGGTGTGGCTTAGTTTACTTACTGTCACTATTTGAATGAGTGGTGGTTGCGTGGCTTAGCTCTAATTCAATTTGTTGCTATTCTACTCGATACGCGTGGTGGCTAGCACGCTCGCACTTTGATGAGTCAGCACTGTCGCCGACACACTAAACACTCGTGAAGATTGCAGACGCGACGAAA
The DNA here is from genome assembly GCF_030247185.1 of Malaya genurostris. Classification (NCBI taxonomy): domain Eukaryota; kingdom Metazoa; phylum Arthropoda; class Insecta; order Diptera; family Culicidae; genus Malaya; species Malaya genurostris. Next base: position 137,138,086 of record NC_080571.1, on the reverse strand, counting down.
AGCGGATACCGACACTCGCACGTCCGATCGCCAGGAATGTAGCACGAACAATGGATTTGAAAGCTACTATCGGATCATTGATCAAGTTTGAAGATCAAATGGCTGTGACTTTTGGTTCCGGAGATATGATTGTATAAGTAACGTAACCGATAAAAAGGCGGGTGGGTAATGTCAGAGACATAACTGGATGTCGTTAATACAAAAAAAAAACTGGCACGCTCCCATCACTTTTCCGAATATCAGTTAGTGATTGATTGTATGAATTGTGCAAAATTCGGTGTACGGACAGCCCCTTTGCAAAATTCCTTTTGCTGTTCGCAAAACGGGAAACAGTGAGACGACAGGTCCTCGATGTTGCTCTCGTGTGTGTCTTGTTTCGGGAACAGTTGCTCAGCAAATGGTAGGAAAAATAAACCACTCAACTTTTATATGGATGCTCTTGTACACAAGCAGACATCTCGCGATCTGATTGGTTGGTGCTGTCATGGTTTAAATCAAATAAGTGTACTATTGAAAAACTTCAATGTTGTTGCAATACACGTTCAAGTTGAAAGTTTTCGATTCAATTGGTAGTTAGATTATATAAATCATTCCACAGATCACTGAGATATGAGCTTTCAAAATACGAGAAAAGCAAACTCGCCTTATGAATTATCCTCTTTGATACTCGTTTATACCAAACATTTCAGAAAAGTTTAATTTTGAACTATTTGATATTATGTCACACAGCTGAAAATTTTATCATAAAATTGTGATCATATTTCCGATGGCATGTAGCAAGAGTTATGTTGATTCATTAGATACAACAGGAGATATTCTCGTTCAAAAACTTATCACTCTCTTAGAGGATAAATTTTGAAAAGGCGCCCTATAGTAAAGTAAGTCGTATTCACGACAAAAAGCGTTGTATTTGAACGCGCTCAATTTTCTCAGAGATGGCTGATCCGATTTTAACAAACTTGGGCTCGTTTGAAAGCTACTGTCGTGCCATTGATCAAGTTTGAAGATCAAATGGTTGTGACTTTTGGTTCCAGATATATAATTGTATAAGTGACGTAACCGACAAAACACGTTGATTTTTACCGCTCTTATATATATACGGGTGCCAAAATTTTGGGAACACCTCTATTTTCGTTAAGTTCTAGTGCTCAAAAGTTTAAGCACCTCGAAAAAAGCCTTCATGCAAAATTTGACCTAAATCGGACATGCTTAAGGTGGTAAAGGTTTGACAATTTTCGATCTTGAAAAAGCACCATAGGGGGGAGTACATGAAATTTCCAAAATCGAAAATTTTTTTTGATGCCAAAACTCTTAAAACTGCATAAAACATCGAAATTTAGTGTCATCTCAAAAAAAAATTTAGCGATGATATTCGAGATTGACGTCAACATTGATTTGACTTCATCTGTCAATTCTTCCAAGATAGGATTGAATGCAGCGGTGGCGGTTTCGACAATTTTCAAAGGAAGCATAAATTCTTTTTCGAGGCGAGAAAGACGCTCACTCATTTCATTCATAATTTTGTTGCTGGATTTGTTCGATTTGCAGACGTCTGTTATGGCTGTATGCAGAGAGGCCTCGCATGAGTGTATACGCTGACCTAGATTGCCGCAAATACTATTGTCATTTTTGCTGATATTAAGTAATGACTGCTTCACGACAATGACTAAGCGCTCGACACTATCGAAAATTTCAAAGTAGTGACTTTTGACGTCAGATGCGGTCCGGTGGAACGCCTCCGTTTGTGATTTAGTATACTTTAAAAGCTGCTCCTGTTGGTGTAGCAGCTTCAGGGTCTCTGCTCTTGTTCTTATTAAATGCTGGCAGTCAGCACACACTGGCATCATAAATGCCACGATTAAATGTTCCTGATGTCGTTGTACTCCAATGCAAGCGGCGTGATAAGCCTTGTCGCAATGTTCACACTTCCATAGGAAGCGGTCGTCAATGTTAGAGCAAGATTTCACTTCACACTTCATTTTATCTTAAATTTCACTGAATTTGATTGCACTATATATCTAGGCTATAAAAAGCGTGCGAAAAATGAAATAAATAGAATGAAATAGCGAACCGCGTCCGATGACTGTTCGAAGCGAAAAAAAGAATATACCTGTAAACGTGCTTCAACGGCGATTACGCCGCTCTCACGAATGTTGGCCAATAGCTCGCCGGTGCGTTCTAGCAAACACAGATGACTGGCAGGAGTGGCAGTTGCGATCCTCAGGTATATTGGCTGGTCAGCTGTTTTTGTAGTGTGGTCGCAATATCGAGTTTGGGTACTGGATGGATTTTTCGTAACGTCTCCCTCCTTGAGCATCAAGCGTCCTCGGTTGATTTTTCAAAAGTTCAAATCTCGGTATCGGGATGACTCGTGTTTTTTTACTTTCGGTTTTATTTCCGGTTGTTGTGACTATTATCTCAGTTGCTGTATCACTTGGCTTATTTGTTGTAGGTGATTTCGGCAACCCATCGATTTGGAGTTTCGTTCGGTATGACTTCCTTCTACAAAGAATCCTCCTAATGTCGCTTCTTTCTGTGTTTGGTGTAATGATAGCTGGATTTCGCTGACTTCTTCCAAGTTTTGTATCCTTGTCAAAAGATTATCTTCAGCTTTGGTTGTTTCTGACTTCGTTTGAAAGCTTTTGCTGTATATTGGTATGATATAGTTGTCTTTGTGTATTAGTTCTGGGTTCCCATAGAAAGTTAAATTGTGTAGTTTCACTGTACATTTTTCAATTTCTATTAGTGTTGCTTCGATGATTGCTTTGGGTTTACCACATGAGTCAGATACTTCGATTTTGCTATTTGGATCTATTAAGATGATGCCTTCAAGGATTTCTATGATTTTCGGGGGTTCTTTCGCTCGTGTAACTGAACATTTTGGGGTTTGATGAACAAGAATATTAAGGATGCATTCGTCTTCAAGTGGAAGGTGATTACTGCGAATATCGCATTTTGTTGTACGAGGTCTGTTCAAAAAGTTCCCGGAATTTTTTAATTGCGCGCGTCTGGTCAAATTTTTTTTATTGTGTTGGTACATATGTCCCTAATGTGTGGTGAAATTTTCAGCTGTATTCATTGTTTACATTCTGTCTTGTAGCGGCTGGTGTAGACGTGTGTTTTTGAGCTCGGCGATTTTTGTTAGTTAAAACAATGGACTTTGTATTAAATTTTGCGTGAAAAATGAAATAAAGTGTAACCAAGTGTGCGAAATGTTACAGAGAGCCTACGGTGAGTCTGCTACGAAAAAAACAAGTGTTTACGAGTGGTATAAGCGTTTCCAAGATGGCCGTGAAGACGTTGAAGACGACGAACGCTCCGGTCGACCCAGCACGTCAATAATCGATGAAAATGTGGAAAAAGTGGAAAAAATGATTATGGATGATCGCCGAATCACTATTAGAGAAGTTGCTGATGAAGTTGGCATATCAGTTGGCTCATGCCATCAAATTTTTTCAAATGTTTTGGGCATGAAACGAGTGGCAGCAAAATTCGTTCCAAAACTGCTGAATTTTGATCGTTGCTTATTCGTGATTTTTTGGCTAAAAACAAGACTTTAATCATGCCCCAACCTCCTTATTCACCATATATCGCTCCGTGTGATTTTTTCCTGTTCCCAAAGTTGAAGAGACCCATGAAAGGACAGCGTTTTTCATCGATTGAAGAGATAAAGGCTGAATCGCTGAGAGTGGTACAGAGCATTACAAAAAGTGACTATCAGGGGTGTTTCGAAGACTGGAAAAAACGCTGACATAAGTGTATTATATCTAGGGGGATTACTTTGAAGGGGACCATATAGATGTAGACGAATAAATAAATATTTATTTAGAAAAATGTGAATTCCGGGTACTTTTTGAACAGACCTCGTATGTATGTAGACTTGGTTTCTGTGTTTCGCTACCAGTTGGATGTGTGTGTTGATGCGGGTCCCGTTGATATTGAGTGTGTGAAGTTCCAGCAAATCATAGAATTTCTTTTCTAGTGTAGGAATTTTTATAAGTATGGCTACTTGGTTTCTACTGATTCCTATACTAGCTGTGCAAAAACGAAAAATTTCATCTGTGTAATTTATTTTGATCTTTAAGCTATTTAAAAATAAAATCTTTTTCTTCTAATGAAAGTATATTCCTGTTAATAAGGTTTAGTTTGGAGATTTCTATTTGGTCTTCTATGTCATTTATCAGTTGGATTATCTCTTCTGTTTTCCAAATAAGTTTTATAAATTCTAAATCTGTTTTAATGCCTTGTGATGAATTGAATTCTCTGAATAATTTTGCGTTAATATTTTTCAAAATTGCTGTCATATTGTATATTTTGTTCTGAAAAATTTCATTGATTGTGATCTGTTTCATCTGATTATTAGCGAGTTTGTTTTCCTGCTCATTTTATATACTTAGGTTCTGCTGGATAATATTCAAGTCGTTATTGTCTGGATTTCCTGACATATATTTAATTGCTGTTCCTAGAGCAACGACTAATCCTCGTTTCTGTCTTCTTGGCATAAGGCTGTAGAGTTTATCTTTGGCTAGTTGTATTTTGGCTTCGAGTGTGTTTTCTAAATGGTCACTGATATTTACTGCTTTCGCTATTTTCTCAATACAATTGATGTTGTATTCTAGTGTTTCCAGATCTGTTTTGTGTATTATCCTATTGTATCCTATTTTGATTCTGACTGTATCGATTTTCGTTGCTAGTAGTCCGTTACTGTTTGTTATCTCTTTATATATGGTGGCGTTTATCATGCTGAGTGAAATTATTCTACAAGTGGAAGGACATTTTAGGTGTTTACTCATTTTAGACGATTTTTGTGGATTTTAATGTCATTATTGTCTTCAAAGGTAAGTTCATTGTCTTGTTTAACTTTTACAATTCTATACAGATTCTTATCTTTTGTTAGTCTTTGTGCTATTTTAAAATATATTTCTTCGCCTAGGTTTAATGTTTTAGGTGGTTGTTTGTGTGCGTTGTTTTCTTTGTACTTTGTTCTTCGTTTATCGAGTTCATTTTTAACTTGTGATTGAAGTTTATGAAAATTTTCTGTTATTTCTAAAGTATTTGTTGTATTTAAAGTGTTGAATATTAAATCGCGCGGTTTAGCCTTAGTAACTTCATGGAAAGTGTTATTGTAGATGTCGATCGCGACGTTAACATGTTGTTTGAGAGAGAGATCGTTGAATTGTGGTTTCGTTGGTCTAAATATTTCAATAAGTGTGGAATGGAATCTTTCAACTATACCGTTCGCGTTAGAATTGCTGATGAAATGTATTTCAATTCCTAGATCACTTAAGAATCCGATAAAGACGATTGATCTGAATGATGGTTATTGGTCGCTGACTATAGTATTTGGTCTTCCAAACTGACGTATGTGCTCAGTTATAGCATTTTTCATATCTATTATTGTTCTCGATTGAAGGTGAATTGCATTTGCAAATTTGGAAAAGGAATCTACTATAGTTAGCCACTTTTGACCTTTCAGGGAAAAGACGTCAATGTGGGCTCTATCGAACGGTGTCTTGCCGAAATTCCTTTTCTAATTAATTTTGGCGGTTTCCTGTCATATTTTGCTTTTTTGCAAATATCACAGGTACCTATGAAAATTTTGAGCTTTTTTTCGATCTGTGAAAAAAAGGACGGGTGTGTAATGTCAGAGACATAACTGGATGTCGTGAATATGAATAAAAGTGACACTCTTTCTTTATACTTTCGAATATCAATTAGTTGATCGATTGTGTGCATTGTGCAAGCTTTCCTCTTTTTCACTACTAGAATTTGAAACGATACTCCTAAACTAAAGTACAGATTAGTTACGTTAAACATTCTGACACACAATTAAATATTACGAAAATGATGGTTCTGAAAGGAACCTTTCATAAATGGCTTCTAAGTCGGTGCTATGCATTTTATATAGCAAATCAGCAGAAAGTTCTACTACAAACTACAAGTGGTTGAATAATGGGCCGTATACAGTATAGTGAAGAAAAATTCGCATAATGCTTTGGGTATACAATTATTGTTCTAAATAGAACTATACAGATATGAGACTTTCACGTTTTATACTTAGTTTGTTCTTACTGATGTTGGTGGGAGAACCTCACCTCGCCATCCAGTTTCGTCTATAGCAATAAAAGAAATGAACAGTTTTTATTCAAAAATTTCCTTTTCTATTTGTTCAGTAGATTCTGATATGTGGCTGACTACCTCAAAACCGTCGTCCGGATGCGAAAAAAGCAAGCAAGCGTGATGATTTTTTTTTTAAAGTTTTAGAAAACTTTGTTTTTCAGTTATTTTCAGGGTTTTTTCACGCTGTTGAATTCAATCACGAATTCCGAATCATAATACCGATAGCTTGTAGAAAAAAATATGTTGTTGGGCAAGGATGGCTTTTATCGTATCAAAGAACGTTCACTGGCAACTCTTCACACGATTGAATCAGTGCCATCAAAGAGAAACGGAAATCATCGCAACAACAAAAACCCGGCATGGCTCATTTAACATAGAATCGACACCAGTGCGAGAGCGAATTTCTCTCAATGACATTTCTGAGAATCAAAGGTTAGCACACTGCTGTGGGGATCCTCTCTGAAGCAACAAACGGTCGCTTATTCTAGTTTTGCGATCCGATTCTATACAGGCAGTTGATAATAGCGATAGAATCATTTTACTATTGCCGCTTATTCTAACTATGTGCATAAAGCCTTTGTACAAGTCGTGTCTATGAAAATGTCTGTGAAAGCTCCATACAAGGGTTTTGAAATATTGCAACCTAGTATGAGAATCATCAAGTTGAATAATCGATTTGATTTTCTCCGGTAATTGTCAACTTGCGATTCTCTCTTGGGAAATTCCACACAGCAACGATCATTATCAGACTGTATTTTTTAAGGGCGTAAAATACTCAGAGTATGAAATGGAGCGAAGAAATGTAGCAAAATTCTCTCACTGTTCATGCATTGAGAGACTCGAGTTCTTGTAGCATCTACTACCGGATTGAAAATGTTGTATACAATGTAGAAAGCAATATAGCAGCTTCTGTCAAATTTGCGGCAATCACCAACACTATTATTGGGTTAAGTACATCAAAAGATATTCATGGTAAAGTTCTGCCCATTCTTGTACAGGGTAAATTTGGAAAAGGCGCCCCATAGTAAAGTAAGTCGTATTCAGGACAAAAGAACCGATTTGAAGAATTCTGGAATTAGGAAATGGACCTGAGCTCAAGAACTAGATCCAGAACTTAGAAGACTCAGAATTCAGTTGGATTTTAGTAGACTACAATTTCGAAACTGAAATCAGTTCCGGAATCTATTTCCAGAATCCAGTTCAGCACGCAGGCTCTGAATTCTAAACCCAGAGAACCACAAATCGCATAAGGTAGCACGAATTAGATCATTTAAAACGCTGTTCATAATCACCATCGCATAATCATATAACTGAAGTTCATATTTTTCCTCATATGATGCTATCGCACAAGCTTATTGCGACGATGAGCACACAATCGCATAATTGTTTGAACAACCTCGCCGTATATAGAATTGAACTCGCATTACTTCCATAAATGTTTGGCTGTACATGATATCCAAAATTTGTCTGAATTATATCGCATTGTACGTAAAACCCCTCGCACAAGATGATAATTCCTAGCATCCAATGCGATTGGCTCACAATTATAACTTTACTGGCTGAATATAAAAATATTTGGTCGCATTCTAATACGGAGTGTTTTACTGAAAATTCAAGAACACTTGTTTGAAAAATGGTTAGGATAATTGAAAATTATCAGTATCATGGAACATTTATGTAAACAACAGACTTGTTCGTGAAACAATACAAACTTCCTCACAATAAGAAATTCTATAAACCTTCTCTTCTACGATATATTGTGAACACATATGTGTGAATGTGAATGATAGTTTACATCATAAAACGTAATGAGTTATTTCGCACTGTAAGATTTTAGTTTTGCTTAGATATGCGATGTGACTCAGTCATCTGTAAAATAAAAGAAGAATGTATTCGTCTGAAATCGGGCTTATCAACAGCTATGGTATGGATGAGAGTAGAAAAACTCGATAAACGATCCACAAGTTTCAGGTTCGAGCCTCTATCCGTAAAAGCTCGTTGTTTTTTTGCTTATTAGTAGGATGTATGGTTAGAATCGCATAGACACTTGAATAAACTCTCAAAAAAATATACTTACGATCGCATACATTACAAAAGAAAATCACTGAAGCTGATAAACTGAATCACATTAAATGCTTTACTACATCGCATCTAGCTTTTGATTTTTCGAAATTGCATGTATATCGCCTCCACTTTTGCACGCATAGGCCATATTTGCAGTATGCTCTGCGATTCTATTATAATATATAACAGAACGCATAATGCGATTATAGCTTGCGATATAGGTACGAAATGGTTTTCTGGGAACCCATATGCCGGAACTAAGCTCTGAAGCTTGAAGACGATTTCTCGCCACTACTACCAAAATGGGTAGCATAGAGTACAGTAAAATGTCACATAATTCTTTTGGAGTATTATTATGATTCTAAAAAGAATCGAACATATGAATTCTGGAAAATGGAACTGGACCTGAGTTCAAGAACTAAATTTAAAACTAAGAGCAGACTCAGAGTCTTGGCTTGATGACCGGAAAGCGAATGAGAGTTGCTACCTGAGCGTTTGAGGTTTTCACCACGCAGAAGGTGCACTCTCTGTCGCTGCTGGTGGAATCCGTCCTCTCGGCTTGAAGACCGGAAAGCGAATGAGCGTTTGAGGTTTTAACCACGCAGAAGCTGCACTCTCTGTTGCTGCTGGTGGAATGCGTCCTCTAGACTTGAACACGGGGAAGCGAATGAGAGTTGCTACCTGTGCGTTTGAGATTTTAAATAAGCAGAAGGTGCAGTCTCCGTCGCCGTTGGTTGATGATATCGATCCCTCGACGACCGGAAAGCAAATGATAAATCCTTCTCACGACGTCTGCTTCCATCCAACATATAAGAATAAATTATCGATTTTCGCATTGCATAGAATGAATATTTGTTTAATAATCTTATTTTTTTTTATTACATAAACATTTTACAGTACAAGTGTTGTGACCCTTTGGCCTTTCATCTTTGTTGTTCATACGGTTCGTTATGAATAATAGGTGTTTTAGTTACTCTTATTTTACATACTAATGTTTAATCATAATATTTATTTTAATTATTTATAAAATATCTACCTACTTATAACTATCCCTAACCTAATTCGTACCAATTTTGAATTATTTGTACTTCAGAGATTGAGCACCTCTCTTCAAATTTCGTGCAGTATTCTTCGAATTTTTGTTCTAGTATATCCAGGGAGGCTATCTCATGTACTTCACTAGTCCTTGTCCAAGGGGGTAGATTAAGAATCATCTTTAAGATCTTAGTTTGAATGCGCTGAAGCCTAAGTTTGTGCGTTCGTGCACAGCCCCGCCAAACAGGGACTGCGTATTCAATTGCGGGGTAGATAATCTCTGGTTCTTCAGGCACAATTTAGATGTTCTACAAATCAGCGGATACAGAGACCTAATGAGTATGCTGCATTTTTGAACGATTTTGTCAACATGAGACCTGAATATCAGATGTCTGTCAAGGGTGAGTCCTAGATAGATAACTTCGTCGGACCATTGAATGACCTCATCACCGAATCGTATTCGGCATTCGTTTAATGGAACAAGTTTTGGAGATCTTGAATGTAGAAACAAGATGACCTGAGTTTTTGCTGCATTGATCACAATTTTCCAGCTTATAGAATATTCAGTCCAAACCTGTCTGTAGTTTATTCTTCAGAGCATTAATGACACGACCTTTGTAAAGAATGGCAGTATCATCAGCAAATTGTGACAGAACACCACCACCCGGAAGAGGTGGAATGTCTGATGAAATGCTCTATCTGCAAGATAATTTTAATAAGATACATGGGAAAATTATACCGATGCAGTTAAAACACCAGGCCATCGTGCCACACATTATCGAATGCCTTTTATATATCTAATATTGCCATGGAAGTCGTTTTGGACACTGATTTGTTTTGCTGGATGACGTTGTTAACCCTTGTGAGTTGGTGGATGGTGGATCTTCCTTTCCGGAACCCAAACTGTTCTTCCAGTAATATATCCTGTTCATCTGCGAAAGCAAGAATTCGCCTTTGTATTGACTTTTCAAACAGCTTGGATAGGACAGAGAGTAAGCTGATTTGCCGATAGCTCTTGGAAAAGAAAGGATCTTTCCCCGGTTTCAAAACTGGGATAACTTTAGCTAACTTCCACTTTGAAGGGAAGTAACCAAGCTCCCAGCGCCAGTTAAAAATTTTAGCTAAGAAGACAAATGAGCGAATAAAACGACATAAGTTAGCTCATTGTGCGGCATACCTTCCGGTATCTCATCCGCAAAATGCTCTATGTGGTATAGGAACGCATTAAGCTCATTGAATGACCCATGAAAATCCGGTATGCACTGAATGGCCTCGGTTTTTGGGAACCGATATGTTCCGTCTGGCAGGCTCATGTTGTTATTTGAATTATTGGTATTGTACGGTGTTGATCCTGGCTTTTGGGACTCTTCGTAATCGTTGTTATTCTCAACAGCTGAATGCACTCTTTGACGTTGTGATATGTTATGTTTTGTACTCCCAGCTTCCGATATACTTCTGTGCCTCCCGGTAGGACGATCTTGTTTGGTTTCTATAACGATTGATTCGCTTAGGATTTTCGATGCTGCCTCATATTTTGTTCGCACGACGTTATAAAGGTCTGTTAGATTGTTCCATTCACTTACTGAGACCCGAAATTCGTAACCTCCGATCAGTTGTTCGAATTCGGCGAAGGCTTCCTTAAGTGTTTCCTTCTTGGTTAGGATCCCTTGTAATTATCTTGCTCTTGTCTTATTTTTGTACAAATTCTCGTATTCGTGTGCAATATACTCGCCTATTTCTTCTAGTCTTGACATCTGCGAACGTCTTCGTTAATTTGGCTCAATACATTTTTTGTTGTAAACATCTAGAAATATTTTCCTTCGTTTGCGGGTGATCGTTATTGGTTACCCCGCGTGAGTCATACCATACTCAAAGTCAATGTCGGTTTATTGTTATTATTGTCATATACCGCTTCTTTTCCCCGTACTCTGTTCTTATTTCAGTTGCCAGGCTTTTCGCCGCAAATATGGCCGCGATTGTTTTGGTGTGTCGCCTAGCAACGCATTTTTCGGTAGGCTCCGCTCATACGGGTTGGTTCACCACCGTTTAAATATATATACCTTCGTGGCATGCACTCCTGGTGCCTAACTCGCTGCCTTGCTTTGTTATGTCAGTCGAAGTACGGCTACTTTTGCTTATTCACAAAATGATGCGTCAAATTACCGATTCCTTCGCTCATACGCGTGAGGTTCGGTTGGTCACCTTGACCTTATAATCATTACACCAGTGCTAACTGTTCAGCAGGTCGTGATATTCGTGCCTCTTCAACGAAGGCAAAAAAACTTCTTAGGCCTTCATGCTAGTATGGTCACTTTTGTAAGTATTATCGCGGTGTTGTTTTTTTTTCTCTTCAACACATGCGCTCGTATTGACCGTGGTCAAAACGTAAACAAATCAACTGTGAGCGTAATCTATACGTCCGCAGTTTTCAAGTAAACTTGAACAAAATTATTGCTTGCCAAATGACTCAACAACGGAATGTATATAACTGTTCTAGAAACCCGCTGTAGGCATGAGAAAAAGTTCTGATATCGTTTACCAGTTGATGGATTGTGTGTAATGGAATTAGAAAAATAATATTGGTCCTTGTGAGCGCGAGTTAAACAAATCAGAAAAATTTTCGCGCTAATGCCATCCTAATAGATTTTCCTTGCATTTTACTCTCTAATGATTTAGCACTCACAATAAGTGGCAACATTCAAGTATGGGTAATTCCTTTTAAACTTTAAGTAATCAGAAAAATAATGCAGACTCACCATACTAATACTGCTTCGCGCAACATCCTCAATTTCGAATTCCTCTCCATTACTCCTGGCGTATCCTTGCTGAGCGTACCGCGTCTACTCCACCGCGGACAGTACCGCTGTCACCACTTGCGTTGCCTCGTTTGCGTTTCCGGACGAGCGGCGGAGGGAGAAGAATCACGAAAGGGGGATGGGTATTTTCCACAGTTAGAAAAATAATAATTTTGTTTCTTCTGTTCTTCTTTAAACTTTTGTCGTGAATACGACTTACTTTACTATGGGGCGCCTTTTCAAAATTAGCCATATGGAAGAATGGGCAGAACTTAATCGCGAATATCTCGACTTGTATTAATGGTAGCAACATAATTCTTTCACCATTTCATCAAAAATATGATCAGGAATTCAGGATAATATTTTGAACAGTGTGCGATAACCACAAACAAGTCAAAAATTAAGTTTTCTTAAAATATGAAAACAACGCGGAAAACTCTTTACTTTCGCTTGGGTTTTTCGCGCAAGGACAACGATTTTGAGGTAGTCAGGCACATATCTTCAACTGAATGCGTATAAAAGGGGAACCGTGGTCGAAAATCGATCATTTCTTTTCGTGCGTTCGATGGAAGCAGACGTCGTGGGAGTGGAATCATCAACCAGCAGCAGCAGCGGGAGTTAAACTTTTAACCAGCAGCGAGAGAGAATACACCTTCTGCGTGGTTAAAAGCCTCAAACGCTCAGGTCGCATCTCATTCGCTTGCTGGCCATCGAGGCGAGAGGACCTTAACCAGCAGCAGCAGCAGGAGTTAAACTTTCAACCAGCAGCGAGAGATAATGCACCTTCTGCCTGGTTAAAAGCCTCAAACGCTCAGGTCGCATCTCTCATTCGCTTGCTGGCCATCGAGGCGAGAGGACCTTAACCAGCAGCAGCAGCGATAGCTAACCAGCAGCGACGGAGAATGCACCTTCTGCGTGGTTAAAAGCCTCAAACGCTCAGGTCGCATCTCTCATTCGCTTGCTGGCCATCGAGGCGAGAGGACCTTTACCAGCAGCAGCAGCGACGGAGAATGCACCTTCTGCGTGGTTAAAAGCCTCAAACGCTCAGATCGCATCTCTCATTAGCTTGCTGGCCATCGAGGCGAGAGGACCTTAACCAGCAGCAGCAGCGGGAGTTAAACTTTCAACCAGCAGCAAGAGATAATGCACCTTCTGCGTGGTTAAAAGCCTCAAACGCTCAGGTCGCATCTCTCATTCGCTTGCTGGTCATCGAGGCGAGAGGACCTTAACCAGCAGCAGCAGCGAGAGTTAACCAGCAGCGACGGAGAATGCACCTTCTGCGTGGTTAAAAGCCTCAAACGCTCAGGTCGCATCTCTCATTCGCTTGCTGGCCATCGAGGCGAGAGGACCTTAACCAGCAGCAGCAGCGAGAGTTAACCAGCAGCGACGGAGAATGCACCTTCTGCGTGGTTAAAAGCCTCAAACGCTCAGGTCGCATCTCTCATTCGCTTGCTGGCCATCGAGGCGAGAGGACCTTAACCAGCAGCAGCAGCGGGAGTTAAACTTTCAACCAGCAGCGAGAGATAATGCACCTTCTGCGTGGTTAAAAGCCTCAAACGCTCAGGTCGCATCTCTCATTCGCTTGCTGGCCATCGAGGCGAGAGGACCTTAACCAGCAACAGCAGCGGGAGTTAACCAGCAGCGACGGAGAATGCACCTTCTGCGTGGTTAAAAGCCTCAAACGCTCCGGTCGCATCTCGCATTCGCTTGCTGGCCATCAAGGCGAGAACCAGCAGCGACCGAAACTGGATTCTGAGTCTGTTATTGGATCTAAATTTAGGTCTTGAACTCAGGGTCCAGTTCTCTATTCCAGACTTCTATTCGGTTCTTCTTAAAACCATAATAATACTCCTAAAGAATTATGCGGAATTTACTTTGCTGTACCTCTATACAACCCATTTTTGTCGTGAATACGACTTATTTTACTATGGGGTGCCTTTTCAAAATTTACCCTCTGAGAGAGTGATAAGTTTTTGATCGTGAATATCTATTGTTGTATCTAATGAATCAACATAATTCTTGCGACATGCCATCGGAAATATGATCACAATTTTATGATAAAATTTTCAGTTTTGTGACATAGTCATAATTCAAAATTAAACTTTTCTGAAATATTTGGTATAAACGAGTATCAAAAAGGATAATTCATAAGGCGCGTTTGCCTTTCTCGTATTTTTAAAGCTCATAGCTCAGTGATCTGTGAAAGGATTTATATAATCTAACTACCAATAGAATCGAAATTTTTCAATTTAAACGTGTATAGCAAAAGCATTGAAGTATTTCAATAGTACACTATTAAAAACCTGTCTCATTTGCTCCATGTCAACACCATGTCAGAACGCGTTCTAAGGAAGAGAACAAAATATCTACTGCTGTACAACAAATCGTCCGGGAAAAATGTTCCGAAAAGTGGTGAATATCGCAGTGAGTTCCTCAATTTGGTCCTTGTGAATGCTAGAAACGAATCCCTACAGCATATTGATAGTTTCTTTCAATAAATTATGCGAATCCGAAATGAAATAATCGACAATAAAATTCTGTATGCTGCTATTTTTATAGCCGTTAGGACCGCCCATTAGTGAAAAAGCTACAAACGAAATCAAACAAAAGGAAATCTCTTAACAAAAATTCAATCAGTTTGGATTCAATCGCCACTGCGAGCAGATGTGTTTTGTGTCGTCTGCACAGCTAGTTTCGCTTTCGACAAGAGCGATTACGTCAAAGCTGCCAGTCATTAGCATTGGGAAAAAAACAACGGTGGAGAGCATTACACAATATCAGCCGTTCTAATGGCTCTAAAATTTTTCTAAAGAACTATTAGGATTTGTTGTTCGCAAATCGTAGGGAAATATCCTCAGTTTACTGCAAATCAAGAACAGTTTGATTAGATTTGTGCACTTTTCGCTGTGTGAAATTCACAGTAATCGAGATCAAGTGAAGCCTTCTTTGGTTTTGCGAAAAATGTGAAAAAGAAGAATGCGTGCATAATTCATACAATTGATATTCGGAAGTGTTAAGGAACATGTCAGTTGTTTTCGTATTCACGACATTCAGTTATGTCTCTGACATTACCCACCCGCCTTTTTATTTGAATAACGTCTTTTACATAGTGGTAGCAAACTTTTCGCAAAACTATTATCACTTGTTATCTTTTCACGATAACACTACATTGGGTCTATGCTTCTTATGCTATATGTTCTGTTCACGCATCTATCTTATTCCTTAGAGAAGGTTTCTTCTCCCACTTGCTACCATCAGACTATGTGCTTACAAATTCGATATTTACTTCTATTTATCACTATTCAGAAACTGTTAACATGCTTTCTGTCAATCATATCTTGCGAATTCTCTTCTTTGTAACGATATTGTACCCGAATTGATATCACTTAAAAGCGATTATTAACACGAGAACTCGGACGAGACGGACTAACTTATCTACGGGTCGACTCCCGAGACTAACGGCTATTTACCGCGCACTCTTTAAAACTTAACTGACCTCTAACTCTTCCCAACTATGGGTTTTTAAGCTCCTAACATTTACTTTCGGGTGAAGCCCGAAGATTTTAGTACAAGCCGAGCTTGTGATTTTAAGTAGAAAGTTCATCCGACTTTCTCCCGAAGTTCAATTGAAAGCCGAGAGCCGCGAACCGAAACCACTGCCACAATGTCAATGACAGTAACCGGTGCCCGTGAAAAGATATTTTTGTTATTGCTCGTCGCGTTTACGCTGACGTGAATGCTTGCCTGAAAGGTGACGAGTTTTTCCTTCACGACTGGGTTCCTGTTCTTGCAATGTTGCTATTCCTTCACGGCTCCCTACTTTTTCTACAATACTAGCAAGTTCGAAGGAAAATTTGCTAAGGGCGCTGCACTCAAATGTTTTAGCTCAATGTTGAATGTGTTGTCGAAACCGGGGGCCTTCATATTTTTGGATATTTTCACAATAGCCATCAGCTCATTCGCAGTGACTTAACTTTCCTCAGGAACCAAGCTGTCTGATTGGTCAATCTGAGCTACGCTATCAGCAACGGCTCTTTCATGTGGACTAACAATGTTGAGTCCTAAATTGTGAGAACACACAAACTGCTGGCCTAGCGCATTTGCCTTCTCTACTGGTGTGATTAGAGGTATTCCTTCAGCTGCGTCCTGGGGTGACATCAGCGGAGGAATATGCTTCGGTTTTTTCTTAAGCACCTTCGTTAAGGACCAAAAGGGCTTTGAATGTGGGAGAAACTCTCGAAGCTTTTGCTGGAAGTTCCTGTTGCGAAGCTCAGATATCCTTTCCTGGATTATCCTAGTTCAGTTGTTATAAGAAGTCTTCTTATCTCGGATGCCAGTTTTTATTTTTTAATTATTTATTATTAAATTTATTCATCTGACAATAAAATGGTCTTAATGAATATGTATTAGTTAAGTCATAAAATTGTAGATCGCTGTGCTTTCTGCGCGAATTTGTGTGTTGGTTCATCAAATTCAAAAAGATGTTCAACAGCGCCAAATGTCCTCAAGCATGATGTTCTCGGCTCGTAATACCCGAACGTTGTTCGATGAAATCTCGGCTGAGCGCAGTGATCGTTGTGAAGTACGAAAATCGAGTTGAGACCAAATCTTCGGTGTGTCGATATCCCCATTGATCAGTTTTGCCACGAAAGTAGCTTGCTGAATTTTCCTGCATCGTTCCAATGAGTCGAGTCCGATCAGTCGACAGCGGTCGTGGTATGGTGGAAGCTCAAGCGGGTTCTGCCAGGGAAGATTTCTTAGAGCAAGACGAACAAATCGTTTCTGAACGCGCTCAATCCGTAAGTTCCATGTAAGTTGATAAGGACTCCAAATTACGCTAGCATTTTCCAGTATTGGACGAACCAAAGAGCAATATAACGCCTTCAAACAATAAGGATCTTTGAAGTCCTGCCCGATCTTTGCAATAAAACCTAGTTGCCGTGTCGCTTTTGAAATTATAGATGAACGATGCAGATTGAAGGTAAGTTTGGCATCTAACAAAACACCAAGGTCATTAACTATGGTCAACTCTCTGGAGCGTTTGTCCATCAATTGCATAGTCGAATCGAATTGGGTTCAGTACACGGTGAAACGTTATGACCTGGCATTTTGAAATGCTGACAATCGACCAATTTCTACGACACCAGGCGACAAATGTATCTAGAAGTTTTTGAAGCCGGATGCAGTCGTCAATAAAGCGAACTTCTAGATATAGTTCGTTGATACTGCCTCCGGTTGATATTTCGAAGTCGGATGAGTTTCTTGGTGACACTGTAAATTTGAAGAGAGGAACTCGGCATATGTTGTACTGGAACCGTCCTATCGCGAGCGACTGTGATTGAAAGCTGGAAGGAAGATAGGGCCGCATCGATTTCCATCGGGGAATCTAGTGGCAAATCGATATTAAAATGTTGGTCGGCGATTTGTTGAAATTGGACCCAGTCGGTGCGATAATAGTTCCTCCGAGGTTGAATAGGCACTGTTTCTGGTGAAGATCCCAACGTCAATATTACTGGAAAGTGGTCGAAAGAGAGCTCGTTGAAGACAACTGGAGAGCTGTCTATGGCGATGTTGCTGATGAATATATCCAAAATGAAATGAACTCCCGATCTGGAAAGTCGCGTTGGTTGATCCGGAGCGAGGATGTTGTACTGTCCAGCTTCGTAATCTTCGGCAAGTACGAATCCGTTTCGATTCTGTCTTTTGTTTCTCCACAGCTCATACCGTGCGTTCAGGTCTCCAGCAATGATGAATTTATTCTGCGTCGAGTGAGCATAGCCAGATCTCGCTTCAATGATGCACACGTACCATCTCGAAGATTGGTTTGTTTGGGGTAGTACGCTGCACAGTGGTTTCAATCGACAAAAACGTGAACTTAATTATCTAGCCGTTAAACCGTTGATCCGATATACATAGTTCCTTTGGAGAACTCATTCACAAAAATATACCTCGTAATTTGATCACAATAAAAAATGTGCAAAGCCTACTACGATAAAAGTTCATTTCAACAACTTTTTTTCCTTAAGAGATAGAAAAACAATGTCTTCTACAAAGCTTTAGAACTTCTAACGAGAAAAAACTTTGCCGAAGAAGCTATAGGTCTAACGCAAACAGTTTCGGATATATGAAGCATTTTCGTTTGAAACCACTTGAAATCATTTTTTGTACATAACTTTTTTCGCAATTATTTTCAGTGTCTACTATGTTTGAGACAATAACTACAAACGTAAAATTACACATTTTCGTTGAAGACTGCGTACGGTTTGGCCTTTTCCCTAAAAAGTTATTTAACATTTAAACTTTTATATACACTAACTTTAACTACTAATAGGAAGTAGGGTCGCAGACCAAAAGGCACATACATATACTTTTTAGAAAGCTTAAATCAAGTAATATAAAGTTACGAAGTGTGTAGGCTGGCCTTTTTAAATTGTGTAAATGAGACAACAAAATATAGAGAGCTTTTTTGACCATTTTCTTAGGAAAACTTATATTAATAAATTTGTTTATCTTCATATCATGCGCTTTTTGTGATATCAACCGATAAGTTACCTTTAGGCAACAACTTTTGCTAGAAATTGCAGTCGAGGTATAAAAATAGAGCATTAGTTTTAACACCAGACGAAAGAGAAGACTTTTCACTATAGTTTACTATTATGACTTACTCTCAGCACTCGCTGAGAGTAAGTCATAATAGTGAGCTATGGTCAAAAGTCTTTCAGAATTCCTCTTCAAAATGAATGTTGATAGGTGTCTTATTGACCGTTATCACAAAAAAATCTCGATATTACCGACTTCAATAGAAAATGTAATAGAATTGCAGTAAGACAACAGATTAGTTACAAATTCCCTAAAACCAAACAAACTTGTTTTTGTTGGTTATTATCCTTTATTCTTAGTCTGTGCACGTTTTTATACTCAAGTTCAGGCATTTATCTTTTAAAAAAATGTCTAGACTCATAATTTACATAATTTGATTTGATACTTTACCGTGTACGCCTGTATGTTATGTTGAACAACTCACGCATTTTATTGTAATATTATCATTGACCAAATGCTCCAGCATTTGCATTATCAACCAACTCTTTAGTGTTCTTAAAAATAATATGCAACGCTGCTCTCACCAACACCAACAGTGCATTTGGAGCAGGAAATTTAATATAAAGTTACTTCACTGTGCTTCATTTGTCAATATACTGTAAAAGTAAAACTAAGCGTCAATTAAATAAACGGTCATATTCATTGAAATTAATATATTCCAATTTAGTTTTACATCGAAAATGGTTTTGAATCGATTTTTTTTATTCAACTGATGTCCATTTCATAGTACTATTTATTTAAAAATCGTGTAAATTTCATTATATTTTTTCAGTGTATGGCTTAATTCATAAGAACGCATTTCCAAGAGTGACTTGATTTTACAAAATGGATTTAGCCTTTCAAGACTTACACATTTCAACAGATAAAAATTAATCTCAGAAGACTTAAATTTAAACGATTTTTTAGGCGTACTGGTAATGGTGTAAGATATCATCCTTGAAATGAATTGTATTGGAATTCAAAAAAATGGATAAGGAATATTCTATTAAAAGAAAGTAAAGCTTGTCGAAATTTATTGAGAACGTTAACATGCTTCTTTAGTTTGATCAATTGCATACAAGAATGCATCAAGAAATTATATTCAATCATAACACAATTGCACCAAAGCTACACTATCGACCGATTCCAATTTATGAACATTTCCTACAAAGCTCCTTTTAATAAACCAAAAATATTCGTTTTAGTAAATGTTTTTGCTAGGAAAATGTTAAAAAAGCTCTCTATATTTTGTTGTCTCATTCACACAATTTAAAAAGGCCACCCTACACACTTCGTAGCTTTATATTACTTGATTTGAGCTTTCCAAAAAGTATATGTATGTGCCTTTTGGTCTGCGACCCTACTTCCTATTAGTAGTTAAAGTTAGTGTATATAAAAGTTTAAATGTTAAATAACTTTTTAGGGAAAAGGCCAAACCGTACACAGTCTTCAACGAAAATGTGTAAATTTACGGTTTTAGACAATAACTAAAAACGTAAAATCGAACATAGTAGACACTGAAAATAATTGCGAAAAAAGTTATGTACAAAAAAATGATTTTAAGTGGTTTCAAACGAAAATGCTTCATATATCCGAAACTGTTTGCGTTAGACCTATAGCTTCTTCGGCAAAGTTTTTTCTCGTAAGAAGTTCTAAAGCTTTGTAGAAGACATTGTTTTTCTATCTCTTAAGGGAAAAAAGTTGTTGAAATGAGCTTTTATTGTAGCAGGCTTTGCACATTTTTTATTGTGATCAAATTACGAGGTATATTTTTGTGAATGAGTTCTCCAAAGGAACTATGTATATCGGATCAACGGTTTAACGGCTAGATAATTAAGTTCACGTTTTTGTCGATTCAAACCACTGTGCGCTGCAATGATGATGATGGGTCCCATCGTCGTTGTAATCTCAATTCCGCGGACAGAAGCCTGTGCTGAGTGGATCGTTTAATGGCAATGGCAACTCCCCCTTATCTGGTAGTTGTCCTGTCGAGCCTGTGAATCCTGTAATTGTAAATAAAAATAGAAATTTCAGGTTTAAGATGCGTTTCAGTTAAAATAGCAATATCGGCATTCTTCTCTTGAAGAATGTCGGATAATTCAGCAGTTTTGCTCCTGAGTGAGCAAGCATTCCAATTTACTACAACCAACTTATTATTATTGTCGTCCCGGGTTGGCGGTACAATCCGTAGGGCACTGGTCTTACAAACCAGTTGTCGTATGTTCGAGCCCCGACCTGGAAGGATTCCGTAGTGTCAGTAGAATCGTAGCACCAGCCATGCAATTTTTCTGTACACTCTGAATCGGCTGCGAAGTCTGTTGAAACAGAAGGTCAAATTCCACTACAGGAATGTAATACTAAGGCTTCGGCTTTGAACTTATTGTATTGCATATTCGATTATGAATTGGCCCAAGGTGTTGATTTGATCTAACCGCGTTCTGCAGTTTCATAGTTTTGTTGTCATTGTTTCAAAAATGACGATCAGTTGTTCAGTAGAGAATAAGTCACCAGAGTCATCCTTTGCTTGTGGTTGATTATTGCCTCACCCAGGAGGGATTTTGGAGGAAGAATCTATTTGTGATTTAGCGGCTGAATCTTTTGGATTGCTGCGAGGAAGTGGCGGCAAATTTGGAATAACCCTCTTCGGTGGAAGCCGTGGGAAATCAATTTCATCCTTCTGTGGAACATTCTTGTGCGTTGATTGTTTCCGGGACACCTGTTGTCGAATTTTTGTGAACTCAGCACGTTTGGGACACGATTTGCTGGTTGATGGATGGTCGCCATCACAGTTCACACATTTTACAGCGATGTCATCTAGTAGGCAATCGTTGGTATTGTGTGATTCGGCACATTTCCCGCATCGACTTTTCATGTGGCAATTCCTCGCTCCATGGCCATAGTTCAAATAGTTCGTGCACTGTGTGACATCCCGATGTACCGGTTTATACTTTTGCCATTCGATGATTACATGGAATAAAGATTTTATCGTTTTTAGTTGACTCATGGTGATGGAGCCCTTCCCCAGATGAACCAGGTGCAGTTGATCTCGATACTTTTCGTCCGTATTATGTCGTTTCATTTTGAACACCATCACAGGCTTTAGTCCAGCCTCCGACAGTACCTGCTTTAGTTCGGCTTCCATCATGTCGGGTAGTCCTCGAAGTACAACCCTCATAGGTTTGTTGGCGGCAATATCGTGTGTGAAGTATTCCGCTTTTGTCTGCTTCAGATAACATTCTACTGCTTTGTAGTGCTCCAAAGCCGGAACAGTTATTTTGTAGCCTTCAGTTCATAAACGGATTGTTCCCTGTAGTCCTTTGCTGATCAGCGTGTTGAAATCCGAGCGTAGAGTTGGTGGGAAGCCCTTCAGCTAGAAAGGCGGCAATTTTTCCATCTTCTGCAGTTCCTCTTCGACATCAACTGGCAGATCAGTGTATTAGTTGTTACTCAGCAAACGGTCGTTTATCTGTACATCACTTGGCTTCAGACGCTTAGCATCCTTTGGATCCTTCTCGGATCTATGGCGCGTTTTACCCATAGCAGCTGCGAATAAAAGATAAAAGATAAAACAAAATCGAAATTAGTCGTAGTAAGTTATTCGTCTATCCACATAGAGTGTTAGATGACGAATTTATCGATTTTCGACCACGATTCCCCTTTTATACGCATTCAGATGAAGATATGTGCCTGGCTACCTCAAAATCGTCGTCCTTGCGCGAAAACCCCAAGCAAAAGTAAAGAGTTTTCCGCGTTGTTCTCAAAGTTTTAGAAAACTTCATTTTTTAGTTGTTTGTGTTTATCTCACACTGTTCAAAATAATACCCTAAATTCCTGATCATATTTTCAAGAAATGGCGAAAGAATTATCTTGCTGCCCTTAATACAAGTCGAGATATTCACGATTAAGGTAGCGCTTCGCCGTGGTCAGGTCGAAGCAAGACATCTCACTGCTTCCTCTTGCTTTGTCGCCGAAATTTCACCCTAAATTGCAAATTTCTAAAATACTAACCCGATTCACGAAAAATCAAAAACATACGATTGTAGGTAAATGATTTTACTATGCATTTGGCGAAAAATATCAGTTAGAAAGCTTTTCTTTCGCGAGATTTCGTGCGAGTTTTGTTAAAATTTGGTTTTATTTTTTCCTTTTCTCGCTATAAACTACTCGCATATGTAGGGATGTGCTACGTTTTCAACAAAGCGTCAAAGCTAGTAGCGATGAAAATCTTTACTGATTTCTGGTTCTACTGAAACATGAATAGAAATTATTTTACAAAGTAACACTTACTTACATTTTCTATTCATCTATATTCAACGTTTACGCAGAGAGAACGGACAACGAAAACAAAAGAAATGTTGTTAGCGTCTACCGCATGTAGCATTTTTCACACCCCAATGCATGCGTTGACATTGTGTGCGTGCGAAAGAATAAGGAAAAACTCATTTATTTTTATAACTCGCACGAAATCTTTCGATAAAAATGTTTATCAGGCACAATTTAAATACGATAGAAAAATTAGTTATCTAGAATCGTATGTTCTTGGAATTTCCGTTTTCTTCCCCGTTTACTCACATTTTTGGGTAAAGTGCGTGAAACCCCGGGATAGGCAGCGAACTCCCGTGACCACGGCGAAGCGCTACCTTAAGTTCTTCCCATTCTTCCATATGGCTAATTTTGAAAAGGCACTCCATAGCAAAGTAAGTCGACACGACAAAATATTTTTCTAACATTTGGTGCTTGTTCTATTTTGTGCCTCTATGCCCGTAGTTGTGGACTTCTATGATGATTTCGTCTTGTTGAGTTTCCATTCTTACGTCTTCTGGGAGTATTTCTGAAATGAGAATCTTGTAAGTTCTGTTAGTGGAGAAATATTTTTTGTAGAGTTCCTGGGCCTGTTGTATTAGTGAAATTGGCATTCTCATGAAGTTCGTTCCTTTTACATGAAGAAAATTCTTGAAAATGTTGATCATGTCGTTTTCTGTAAAATCTTGTTTTGCTATTATGTGCCGGTGGTATTTCGGAAAAACTTGTTCGTACGATGTTATGTCTTTGTTGCCCAATTTTAGAATGATTTGATTCCTGAAAAGGTTAATTGGTTTTTCAGTACAGGGTATGAAATAATCATCACTCGTGTCTGCTGAGTGAACTGTTTCTAGATCATCACTTTCACTTGAGGATGGTTCTACTTCTATACTCCTAAGAGAGTTAGCGTTTATAGTCTGATTTTCTGAAACGATATTGATTCTTGAGAGAGCGTCTGCTACAACGTTTGCCTGCCGGGTTTGTATACAATCTCATAGACGAACTCTCCTATGTTAAGCTTCCATCGAACGATTTTACTGTTCGTGTTGGTTAAGGAATATGTAAGGGGTTGATGGTCTGTAACTAACTTTAATTTTCTTCCGCAAAAATACGGTCGAAAATGCTTTACCGCCTTTACACAATTGCCAGTAGTTCTTTTTCGGTGGTAGAGTAATTTTCTTCTGTTTTATTCAATGTCCGTGACGCGTATGCTATTGGTCTATCTTTTCCAATTGTCCCTCGGGACAGAACAGCTCCAATCGCTCAACCTTTTTCATTACTCGTATCAAGTCTTCTTAATGCTCCTGCAGTGAGCTAGAGAAAATAATTATGTCGTCCATATAGACGAAACAACACACTCCTATTAGTTCGCGCAAAATGCAATCCACTCGCTAAAGTGTGGCGTATACGTTTTTCAGGTCGAAGGGCATTCTGGTAAATTCGTATTTTCCAGAATTCACGGAAAACGCTGTTTTTTTGGTATATGCCTCGGCTAGTTGTATCTGGTGAAATCGTGATACTAAGTCGATTGTTGAAAAATACTGAGCTCTACCCAATTTGTCGAGTATGTCTGTTATATCCGGAGTCGGATATTTGTCATTTACTGTTTTTGCCTTTCTCATATAGAAAGGTTATGCAATCACTGTGAAAACCGACTTTTGAACCGAGGCCCGGAAGGCCGAGTGTCATATACCATTCGACTCAGTTCGTCGAGTACGCAAAATGTCTGTGTGTATGTAACGTTTTTTTGCACTAACTTTTCTCGGAGATGGCTGATCCGATTTTCACAAACTTAGATTCAAATGAAAGGTCTTGTGGTCCCATACAAAATTCCTGAATATCATTTGGATCCGACTTCCGGTTCCGGAATTATGGGGTAAAATGTGCAAAAAATTGTGAAAATAAGTGCACTAACTTTTCTCAGAGATGGCTGAACCGATTTTCACAAACTTAGATTCAAATGAAAGGTCTTGAGGTCCCATACAAAATTCCTGAATATTATTTGGATCCGACTTCCGGTTCGGGAATTATGGGGTAAAATGCGCAAAAAAAATAAAATATATGTTCTAACTTTTCTCATAGATGGCGCGACCGATTTTCACAAACTTATACCGTTTTCGTTTTTGAACCTAGACGCGGGCTACTCTGACTCCGAGTAAAACGAACACGTTTTACGCGCCCTAAACAACAACTCATGAAAAAAAGATAAAATAAACAAACTCGGCTGGATGCGTGGTGCGACCCGAAAAAATTTTCAGAGCGAAACTACGCGATTGGAGTCCGCTCTAGAGCGACCTCAGGTTGCTAAAACAAACATATTAAACGTTGTTTGGGCGACTCTGGGTCAGCTTTCGGGCTGCGAATTAGGTTCAAATGAAAGGTCCTGTGGTCCCATAAAAATTGTATACCATCACTGAAAATGGGGAAAAACCTTAATTTTTTTTCTAAATCAACCTTAAATGTTTTCCAACTGATAGGTTTTATCAGTAGAGGGTCAATCAAAACAATTTCGGTTATTCTTTTAAGAATCGAAGAAAATTATTTTGATGAATACCACAGTATTACATATGAAAGTATGATTGATATGAGAAAGGCATCATTACACCACTAGGTGGATTAAAACAGGTTTTTCGTTAAGTTTTCGATAATCGATCACTAAACGAATTTTTTTTTTGTCCATATGCATCAGCTTTTTTCGGGAGAGGTGTATGGTGATATCGACTCTTTGATAATGCCCCATTTTAGCATCTTCTGTACCTGTCTTTGTATCTCTCCTTCAAATATCTGAGGATATTTGTAGGATTTTGTATAAATTGGTATATTGTCCGATGTCTTTCATGTTTAATATTGTAATTTTCACTGTCGGTTAGAAAAGATTGCGATGCAATAAGATAGCGACAAAATACCGCAAAGATAGCGTATGTCCACTCCAAAAAGTTGGTAGTCTTTTATATATATATATATATATATATATATATATATATATATATATATATATATATATATATATATATATATATATATATATATATATATATATATATAAATATAAATATATATATATATATATATATATATATATATATATATATATATATATATATATATATATATATATATATATATATATATATATATATATATATATATATATATATATATATATATATATAAAAGACTACCAACTTTTTGGAGTGGACATACGCTATCTTTGCGGTATTTTGTCGCTATCTTATTGCATCGCAATCTTTTCTAACCGACAGTGAAAATTACAATATTAAACATGAAAGACATCGGACAATATACCAATTTATACAAAATCCTACAAATATCCTCAGATATTTGAAGGAGAGATACAAAGACAGGTACAGAAGATGCTAAAATGGGGCATTATCAAAGAGTCGATATCACCATACACCTCTCCCGAAAAAAGCTGATGCATATGGACAAAAAAAAAATTCGTTTAGTGATCGATTATCGAAAACTTAACGAAAAACCTGTTTTAATCCACCTAGTGGTGTAATGATGCCTTTCTCATATCAATCATACTTTCATATGTAATACTGTGGTATTCATCAAAATAATTTTCTTCGATTCTTAAAAGAATAACCGAAATTGTTTTGATTGACCCTCTATTGATAAAACCTATCAGTTGGAAAACACTTAAGGTTGATTTAGAAAAAAATTTAAGGTTTTTCCCCATTTTCAGTGATGGTATACAATTTTTATGGGACCACAGGACCTTTCATTTGAACCTAAGTTTGTGAAAATCGGTCGCGCCATCTATGAGAAAAGTTAGAACATATATTTTATTTTTTTTGCGCATTTTACCCCATAATTCCCGAACCGGAAGTCGGATCCAAATAATATTCAGGAATTTTGTATGGGACCTCAAGACCTTTCATTTGAATCTAAGTTTGTGAAAATCGGTTCAGCCATCTCTGAGAAAAGTTAGTGCACTTATTTTCACAATTTTTTGCACATTTTACCCCATAATTCCGGAACCGGAAGTCGGATCCAAATGATATTCAGGAATTTTGTATGGGACCACAAGACCTTTCATTTGAATCTAAGTTTGTGAAAATCGGATCAGCCATCTCCGAGAAAAGTTAGTGCAAAAAAACGTTACATACACACAGACATTTTGCGTACTCGACGAACTGAGTCGAATGGTATATGACACTCGGCCTTCCGGGCCTCGGTTCAAAAGTCGGTTTTCACAGTGATTGCATAACCTTTCTATATGAGAAAGGCAAAAACAGTAAATGACAAATATCCGACTCCGGATATAACAGACATACTCGACAAATTGGGTAGAGCTCAGTATTTTTCAACAATCGACTTAGTATCACGATTTCACCAGATACAACTAGCCGAGGCATATACCAAAAAAACAGCGTTTTCCGTGAATTCTGGAAAATACGAATTTACCAGAATGCCCTTCGACCTGAAAAACGTATACGCCACACTTTAGCGAGTGGATTGCATTTTGCGCGAACTAATAGGAGTGTGTTGTTTCGTCTATATGGACGACAGAATTATTTTCTCTAGCTCACTGCAGGAGCATTAAGAAGACTTGATACGAGTAATGAACAAGGTTGAGCGATTGGAGCTGTTCTGTCCCGAGGGACAATTGGAAAAGATAGACCAATAGCATACGCGTCACGGACATTGAATAAAACAGAAGAAAATTACTCTACCACCGAAAAAGAACTACTGGCAATTGTGTAAAGGCGGTAAAGCATTTTCGACCGTATTTTTGCGGAAGAAAATTAAAGTTAGTTACAGACCATCAACCCCTTACATATTCCTTAACCAACACGAACAGTAAAATCGTTCGATGGAAGCTTAACATAGGAGAGTTCGTCTATGAGATTGTATACAAACCCGGCAGGCAAACGTTGTAGCAGACGCTCTCTCAAGAATCAATATCGTTTCAGAAAATCAGACTATAAACGCTAACTCTCTTAGGAGTATAGAAGTAGAACCATCCTCAAGTGAAAGTGATGATCTAGAAACAGTTCACTCAGCAGACACGAGTGATGATTATTTCATACCCTGTACTGAAAAACCAATTAACCTTTTCAGGAATCAAATCATTCTAAAATTGGGCAACAAAGACATAACATCGTACGAACAAGTTTTTCCGAAATACCACCGGCACATAATAGCAAAACAAGATTTTACAGAAAACGACATGATCAACATTTTCAAGAATTTTCTTCATGTAAAAGGAACGAACTTCATGAGAATGCCAATTTCACTAATACAACAGGCCCAGGAACTCTACAAAAAATATTTCTCCACTAACAGAACTTACAAGATTCTCATTTCAGAAATACTCCCAGAAGACGTAAGAATGGAAACTCAACAAGACGAAATCATCATAGAAGTCCACAACTACGGGCATAGAGGCACAAAATAGAACAAGCACCAAATGTTAGAAAAATATTTTGTCGTGTCGACTTACTTTGCTATGGAGTGCCTTTTCAAAATTAGCCATATGGAAGAATGGGAAGAACTTAAGGTAGCGCTTCGCCGTGGTCACGGGAGTTCGCTGCCTATCCCGGGGTTTCACGCACTTTACCCAAAAATGTGAGTAAACGGGGAAGAAAACGGAAATTCCAAGAACATACGATTCTAGATAACTAATTTTTCTATCGTATTTAAATTGTGCCTGATAAACATTTTTATCGAAAGATTTCGTGCGAGTTATAAAAATAAATGAGTTTTTCCTTATTCTTTCGCACGCACACAATGTCAACGCATGCATTGGGGTGTGAAAAATGCTACATGCGGTAGACGCTAACAACATTTCTTTTGTTTTCGTTGTCCGTTCTCTCTGCGTAAACGTTGAATATAGATGAATAGAAAATGTAAGTAAGTGTTACTTTGTAAAATAATTTCTATTCATGTTTCAGTAGAACCAGAAATCAGTAAAGATTTTCATCGCTACTAGCTTTGACGCTTTGTTGAAAACGTAGCACATCCCTACATATGCGAGTAGTTTATAGCGAGAAAAGGAAAAAATAAAACCAAATTTTAACAAAACTCGCACGAAATCTCGCGAAAGAAAAGCTTTCTAACTGATATTTTTCGCCAAATGCATAGTAAAATCATTTACCTACAATCGTATGTTTTTGATTTTTCGTGAATCGGGTTAGTATTTTAGAAATTTGCAATTTAGGGTGAAATTTCGGCAACAAAGCAAGAGGAAGCAGTGAGATGTCTTGCTTCGACCTGACCACGGCGAAGCGCTACCTTAATCGTGAATATCTCGACTTGTATTAAGGGCAGCAAGATAATTCTTTCGCCATTTCTTGAAAATATGATCAGGAATTTAGGGTATTATTTTGAACAGTGTGAGATAAACACAAACAACTAAAAAATGAAGTATATATATAGCTTCATAGCTTCAATAAAAATAAACTACAAATTTGTCGTACCTAGCTTCCTATATTAGCAAATTAAAAAGGAATTGTTTCAAGTTTGGAATATATAGTTGTAGATTAGTAGCTGTTTAATGTAACTAATCTGTACTTTAATGTAGGTGTATCGCTTCAAATTCTATTAGTGAAAAAGAGGAAAGCTTGCACAATTCATACAATCAATCAACTAACTGATATTCGGAAAAGTGATGGGAGCGTGTCAGTTTTTTCGTATTCACGACATCCAGTTATGTCTCTGACATTACTCACCCGCCTTTTTTTGTGTGAAATAAAGTTTATATTTTTTTCAAACTCGGACCACCCGAATTATAACTGGCGCAGTCGACGGCAAAGTGAGTGGAATTAAGTGAAACTAGTGAAGTAATCTTAGTGAAAATAAGAGCTTCATATAAGAGAAGCATTTAAGGGCAACGAAAGACCTTCTTAAGTAAAGTTCATCGCGAACACTTATGTTACCGGCCAGAAAGCCGCTGATGGGAGGATGATATCCTTGTGCAACTCAGGACTTGTGCAACTCAGGACGAAGGAAGGACCCATTCACAACCTACAACCAACCAGCCAAGACGACAGCTAGAACTCCAGATGAGAATTAGTACTCTTCTGTAAGTATTAATTTTTTTACCAATTAACAAAAAGTGAACAGTGTGATAATATTAACAAGTGTTTCAAAGTGAATATTTGAAAGACAGGAAAGTGCTAAAACTTAGTGTTAACTTCGAACTCATACAGAAAAAAAAATATTCTGGCTGAGATGCCAGGTAAAATTTTGTGCGTTCGCGTACTAGAAAAGCTCCTATGCGAGCTCAAAATTTAAAATTATAACGAGAAAAACCAAACAAATACCCTACAGTAATAACAGCAAAAGTCAATAAATTAGACGTATGTTTATAAAAACTTGGAAAATCTGCAAAAAGTCTGCTTGATTGCAAACTCTAACAAACGAAATTGCAAATTTACCCTCATTATTTCGCTATTCTGCGACGATTCCGTCGCATTCTATGTCCACCTAAAAACCACTATATTATGTGTAAATGTCAATTTTTCAGTATTTCTTTATTTTGATTGATGACGTGCTTTAGCGCGTTCTTTTCTTAGTCGTTTAGATGGTCTTTCCGAATGAATTTTCGGTTAATTTCTTGCTCATTTGGCTCTTGGATTACTTGAAATTTGTCAGTTTTAATTTTAATTTCATTTAAATTAATTTCCATTGGAATGTCGGTATGATTTTGTATTGCTACTATTGCTGCTCTGTTTGTGCTTCGGTAAAGCCCAGGTAATAAAGAAAATTTTCCTAAATTCATTTCGTTTTGTATCCAGAAGTCTCCGTCTTTCACTGTCTGTACTGGGACGTATTGAAATTTTTGTTCGGTCAAGTTGATTGTATTCTGAGGTGGAAAACGTTTTTGCACTAGGAGTTGACAGTGCAAAAACGTTCTTCCGATTTTTATCTAATTTTAAGCTATATCAATCGGGTTTTTGTGCATTATGTGGATTGGTCGCGTTGTGAATTTGCGGTGGCTTAGATTTATTTTGATTATTCGGTTTTGAACTCGAACAAGGTGTTTTATTATCGAGTTTTATTCTATAAGCCGCGTTTGCATATTTCACCGTTATATTGTATGCCTCCTCGAGAGACACGGGTCGATAACTTCTCACGTACATGGACAAAGTGTCGTTTAGTCCGTCTAAGAATCGGGTTGCTGACATTAGGCTTATTAGGTTATTTATAGCACTGGTTGAGTTTTTATAGTCGTCCATGACAGCTGCGGTATTCTTTATCACTGTGTCTATGGATTTGACTTCATTGTAGAACTCACCCAAAGTCTTTTTTCCTTGCCTTATGTAAAAAAGCGATTGAATGTGAGATGTAAGATCTCTTCTGTTTCCGTAGGAGTTTAATAGGGCCTTCTTGGTTGATTGTCAATATTTAGGGTTTCCGGCTGCTATTAATACTTCTTTGGCTTCTCCCGGTATTTTATTTTTCACGGCTCTAATGATTTTGTTATAATACGGTGCTCCCGTGTAACTTCCGAATAAGTCTAATGTGTTCTCGGTGTCTTCAAGCCATGCTTGCGTTTCTTTTTTATTGCCACTGAACGTAGCTAAATTTTTCATTGGGTCGGGTGTCCGGTAATTTAAAAAGTACGGGTGTGTAATGTCAGAGACATAACTGGATGCCGTGAATACGAATAAAACTGACACGATTTGTTTACACTTTCGAATTCGAATTGATAGTTGATGGATTGTGTGAATTGCGAAACTTTCCCCCTTTTCACTACTAAAATTTTCAACGAGTTTTGACGTCGATAATCTCATTTCAGATTTGCAAATTTCATTGAAAGAAACTATCAAGATACAGGATTCATTTCTGACTTTTAGAAGGACCAAATTGTGGAGTTCTCTACGATATTTACCACAGCTCGGAACATTTATCTCGAACGATTTTCGCACAGCGAAAAGTGAACGAATCGGATCAAATTATTTTGGGTTTTCACTAAACTGATGATTTCTACCTTCGAATTTAAAAGAAGTAATCTTAATAGTTCTTTAGATAACATTTAGAGCCATTAGAACGGCTGATTTTATATAATGTTGTCCACTTTTCGTTTCTTGTTTTCTTTCTCTCCAATGCAAAGCACCAGCAGCTGATGCAATCGTTCTTGCTTGAATTGAAATTAGCTTTGCGTACAAACCGACACATCCGCTCGCAGTGCCTAATGATGCGGTTTTTAACCACGCAGAAGGTCTGCTTTCATTGACGACTGCTCCACCTGTCGACTGAAGTCCAAATGAAAGCACGACCTTAGCGTTTGAGGCTTGACACCACGCAAAAGGTCTGCTTTCATTGACGACTGCTCCACCTGACGTCTGAAGTCCAAATGAAAGCACGACCTAAGCGTTTGAGGTTTGGCACCACGCAAAAGGTCTGCTTTCATCGACGACTGCTCCACCTGACGATGAAAGTCCAAATGAGAGCACGACCTAAGCGTTTGAGGCTAAGCACCACGCAAAAGGTCTGCTTTCATCGACGACTGCTCCACCTGACGATGAAAGTCCAAATGGGAGCACGACCTAAGCGTTTGAGGTTTGGCACCACGCAAAAGGTCTGCTTTCATCGACGACTGCTCCACCTGACGATGAAAGTCCAAATGAGAGCACGACCTAAGCGTTTGAGGTTTGGCACCACGCAAAAGGTCTGCTTTCATTGACGACTGCTCCATCTGTCGATTGAAGTCCAAATGAAAGCACGACCTAAGCGTTTGAGGTTTGGCACCACGCAAAAGGACTGCTCTCATTATCTACGACCGCTGCTCCCGACGATTGAAGTCCAAATGAAAGCACGACCTAAGCGTTTGAGGCTTTATACCACGCAAAAGGTCTGCTTTCATTGCCGACTGCTACACCTGACGACTGAAGTCTAAATCAGAGTTGCGACCTGAGCGTTTGAGGTTTTTAACCACGCAGAAGGCGCACTCTCCGAAGCTGCTGGTTCCACGACGTCTGCTTGCATCCAACGAACAAGAAGAAATGATCGAATTTCGACCACGGTTCCCCTTTTATACGCAGTCAGCTGAAGATATGTGCCTGACTACCTCAAAATCGTCGTCCTTGCGCGAAAAAGCCAAGCAAAAGTAAAGAGTTTTCCGCGTTGTTTTCAAAGTTTGAGAAAACTTAATATTTGAGTTGTTTGTGGTTATCTCACACTGTTCAAAATATTATCCTAAATTCCTGATCATATTTTTGATGAAATGGTGAAAGAATTATGTTGCTGCCTTTAATCCAAGTCGAGATATTCACGATTAAGTTCTGCCCATTCTTCCATAAGGCTAATTTTGAAAAGGCACCCCATAGTAAAGTAAGTCGTATTCACGACAAAAACGGATCATCTGCCCATTCATCTAATTTGTTGCATTAGCACGTTTTGGTTTTCTGTGAAACTGCGTATTTGCTCCAACAGCTCGTTAGCGCTAATTTCCTGTGCCAAATCTCTGTTATTATCGAAGATTCTAGCACGGTTCATAAAATATTTTCTTTAGTTGAAATCAAAAGAAAAAAAAATTTTCTGTATGAGTTCGAAGTTAACACTAAGTTTTAGCACTTTCCTGTCTTTCAAATATTCACTTTGAAACACTTGTTAGTATTATCACACTGTTCACTTTTTGTTAATTGGTAAAAAAAAATAATACTTACAGAAGAGTACTAATTCTCATCTGGAGTTCTAGCTGTCGTCTTGGCTGGTTGGTTGTAGGTTGTGAATGGGTCCTTCCTTCGTCCTGAGTTGCACAAGTCCTGAGTTGCACAAGGATATCATCCTCCCATCAGCGGCTTTCTGGCCGGTAACATAAGTGTTCGCGATGAACTTTACTTAAGAAGGTCTTTCGTTGCCCTTAAATGCTTCTCTTATATGAAGCTCTTATTTTCACTAAGATTACTTCACTAGTTTCACTTAATTCCACTCACTTTGCCGTCGACTGCGCCAGTTATAATTCGGGTGGTCCGAGTTTGAAAAAAATATAAACTTTATTTCACACAAAAAAGGCGGGTGAATAATGTCAGAGACATAACTGGATGTCGTGAATACGAAAAAACTGACACGCTCCCATCACTTTTCCGAATATCAGTTAGTTGATTGATTGTATGAATTGTGCAAGCTTTCTTCTTTTTCACTAATAGAATTTGAAGCGATACACCTACATTAAAGTACAGATTAGTTACATTAAACAGCTACTATTCTACAACTATATATTCCAAACTTGAAACAATTCCTTTTTAATTTGCTAATATAGGAAGCTAGGTACGACAAATTTGTAGTTTATTTTTATTGAAGCTATGAAGTTCGAAGATATCTGATTCTTCTCGAAATTTCAGTACGAGACAATTGCAATGGCCTGGTCTGAAATGTATCTACGATCTTCGGTATGCAAGAGTGATTCTAATAATAATAATAATAATGATAATAATAATAATGATAATAATAATAATAATAATAATAATAATAATAATAATAATAATAATAATAATAATAATAATAATAATCATAATAATAATAATAATAATAATGATAATACAGATTAATCTGTATATATGGCAACCCTGTTTCGCAAGGCATATTTTCACACGACCCCATACTAGTACAAAGATGTGTTCAACATTCGCTTTCGCATTGCCGTTCGTACTTGAATGAGTTAGTGACGGTACAAATCTGAGAAGGATCCAAAGGATGCTAAGCGTCTGAAGCCAAGTGATGTACAGTAGAGATGGTCGGGTATCGGGTATTTTACCCGAAACCCGACCCGTACCCGTACCCGACGGGTTTTTGGTCGGGTACGGGTAAATTTTTTTATTTTCAATCGGGTACGGGTCGGGTACGGGTAAAAAATTTTACTGCTCACTCGGGTACGGGTCGGGTACGGGTAAAAAAATTTACCGCTCACTCGGGTACGGGTCGGGTACGGGTAAATTTTTTTTTCGGATCGATTACCCGACCATTTGTACTTCACAGAAATACGTTTACACGTTGACGAGATTTTTTCATTGCAAAACAGTTCTTCCCAAAAACAATCAATTTGATTCAAGGGGTTTTGATATTCGCGCCTAGGACCAGACCTGTCAACTGGCATCTTTTTCCAGAAAAAAACATTTTTTTCTTCATTTAAAAAAAAGATCAATCATAGTTACGTGAAAAGTTATGTGAATATTTCCCGCCCTACTTTGTTTATAACATATTTAATAAGACACACTGCCTTAGCTCTATGATGTTGCGGTCGGAATCTACTTTTCACGTAGGTTTTAATGGACTGCTATTTTAAAGCTGTTTAATGTACAATCCAGTAAAAATTATTTGATTCATATACTGCCCATACTCGCATATCAGTCTCATATCGATTTTCGCCAATTTTGAGTAAGCTTGAGGAATGGAGTCTTTCCTCAATATACTCTCAGAAATTGCAATGAAAGTTGAGGGTTTGTTCAGTAAAATATAAAAAAAATATCAACTCATTTCTGTGTCCCATATGCTAAAGCACCCGCATTCCCATTCAGTGCAAAATTTCAATAATTTCATTTGTTGCAATATTGGAACAGCAAAGGTGTATTACCGATATTTCATGTAATAATACCAAGATTTAGTATTAGGGAGCAAAGCAAAGTCTTGGCATTACATTCCTTTCGTAGAATTTGGCCTTTCTGTTTCAACAGACTTCGCAGCCGATTCTTAGTGTACAGAATCATTGCATGGCTAGTACTATGGATCCTACTGACACTAAGAATCCTTCCAGGTCGGGGCTCGAACATACGACAGCTGGCTTGTAAGACCAGCGTCCTATGCATTGAACCGCCAACCCGGGACCAGCATCAGGGAGCACAATAAATAAAAAAAAATTCGGAAATAAACTTTTGATCGTCTTTTTCTCAACATGCCGATTTCCCATATGGGACTGATATGCAAGTATGGGCAGTATATAAAATGTAGTGTAGTACTCATATCACATTCAGATACCAGAAAACTGTTATTTTGAATATTGGTTAGAGATTTTCAAAATTTTTCATAAAAATCATTGGGATTCTTACCATAAAAACATGAACATTTATTTCAGAAAATCTGCATAGAAGTTCTTCTTATTCTGCACTTCTGGGTGGTGTCACCTCACTTGAAATGACACCGATTGATGGCACAGCAAGTTGGGCTATATTGCTAGTTAATTTTCGTTTCTTTTCACTGGACAACAAGTGAAAATCTCGATGCGTGACAACGTGGAGTCGCAAAAGTAAAGGTGAAAATCTTTTCTCGCGAAATACTCAAATTTTCATCGTGTTCACTCGTTGAGGGTTCCACCGGTTCAATGGCTGTAAAAACCACCAGCTACCGATAACATCGTGGGTGTGGGTTTGTGAGGCTTACAAAACGGGCATAGTTGACAGATTAATTTAAATCAAAATCATAATTCATTTTGCTTTGTAGTAAAAAATTGTAACCAAAAAAATTTCCTACGAATGTACAAACTACTTGAAGGACTCACTGTTCACCATGTTCAAAATTGAATTTTTCACACCGAGAATACACGTACATTGTTTGATTCTTTGGTCAATTCACGTAAACGAACTGATAACACACTATTCATTTTAGGGGATGTTCGCATAAAATTCATTTTCGTCACGTATAATATTCAATTTGACATTTGGAACTATTTTACGTGATTTTTCAAGTGATTCGAATGTGAATTTTTATTTGTGTGTCAAGATAATGAGCAAGCTTACTTATGGTTCTAAAGAATTGGATCAAAAGTCGCACTGTTTCGTAAAAACCATACCTACCCAAAATTGAATACAACGGGTATTACGACATTTTGGGTAAATATGCTTCTCGAAAAATTTGAGTTGATTTTACTCCCTTTTGTTGACATTTGTAAATGAGTATAAAATACCAAACACATTGAAAATCTGCAGGGTCCGCCATCTAACATTTATTTTTGAACTAGCGGTTATTTCGACATTGGTAACCTCAATGTCACTTCTGATTTGACAGAAACTTAGTTGTATCCTTCCGCTGAACGAAAATGGTTTGCATGTTTTAAAAAAAGTTACATTACATTATTCATGCTTCACATTGTATTTATTTATAACAAACATTTTAATGTATTTTTCTTACCAACTAGAGCTTGATACGGCTCGATATCTAAAACACTTTATTTTTTCCATACTGAATTTTGGTAAAATTTTTACTACTCATTCGGGTCGGGTACGGGTACAGGTAATTTTTCATCGGGTACGGGTCGGGTACGGGTAAATTTTTTTATTTATTTTCGGGTACGGGTCGGGTACGGGTAATTTTTTTTATTATTGATCGGGTACGGGTCGGGTACGGGTAATTTTTTTAATTTTTAATCGGGTACGGCTCGGGTACGGGTAAATTTTTTTGCTGATCACTCGGGTACGGGTCGGGTTCGGGTATAAAAATTTCTATACCCGACCATCTCTAATGTACAGGTAAACGACCGTTTGCTGAGTAAAAACCAATATGCTTATCTGCCAGTAGATGTCGAAGAGGAACTGCAGAAGAAGGAAAAAATGCCGCCTTTCTACCTGAAGGGCTTCCCACCAACTCTACGCTCGGATTTCAACACACTGATCAGCAAAGGACTACAGGCAACAATCCGTTTGTGTACTGAAGGCTACAAAATAACTGTTCCGGCTTTGAACCACTACAAAGGAGTGGAATGCTATCTGAAGCAGACAAAAGCGGAATACTTCACACACGATATTGCCGCCAACAAACCTATGAAGGTTGTACTTCGAGGACTACCCGACATGATGGAAGCCGAACTTAAGCAGGCACTGTCGGAGGCTGGACTAAAGCCTTTGATAGTATTTAAAATGAAGCGTCATAATACGGACAAAAAGTTTAGAGATCAACTGTACCTGATTCATCTGGAGAAGGGCTCCATCACCATGAGTCAACTGAAAACGATTAAATCGTTATTTCACATAATCATCGAATGGCAAAAGTATAAACCGGTACATCGGGATGTCACACAGTGCACGAACTGTTTGAACTACGGCCATGGAGCGAGGAATTGCCACATGAAAAGTCGGTGCGGGAAATGTGCCGAACCACACAATACCAACGATTGCCTACTAGATGACATCGCTGTAAAATGTGTGAACTGTGATGGCGACCATTCATCTACTAGCAAATCGTGTCCCAAACGTGCTGAGTTCAAAAAAATTCGACAACAGGTGTCCCGCAAACAATCAACGCGCAAGAATGTTCCACAGAAGGATGAAGTTAATTTCCCACGGCTCCCACCGAAGAGGGATATTCCGAATTTGCCGCCACTTCCTCGCAGCAATCCAAAAGATTCAGCCGCTGGATCACAAAAAGAATCTTCCTCAAAAATCCCTCCTGGATGGGGCAATAATCAACCACAAGCAAAGGATGACTCTGGTGATTTATTTTCTGCTGAACAACTGATCGTCATTTTTGAAACAATGACAACAAAACTACGAAACTGCAGAACGCGGTTAGATCAAATCAACGCCTTAGGCAAATTCATCATCGAATATGCAATATAATGAGTTGGTTATAGTAAATTGGAATGCTTGCTCACTCAGGAGCAAAACTGCTGAATTGTCCGACTTTCTTCAAGAGAAGAATGCCGATATTGCTATTTTAACTGAAAGTCATCTTAAACCTGAAATTTCTATTTTTATTTCCAATTACAGGATTCACAGGTTCGACAGGACAACTACCAGAGGAGGGGGAGTTGCCATTGCCGTTAAACGATCCATTC
The DNA here is from genome assembly GCF_030247185.1 of Malaya genurostris. Lineage (NCBI taxonomy): Eukaryota > Metazoa > Arthropoda > Insecta > Diptera > Culicidae > Malaya > Malaya genurostris. The sequence continues at coordinate 137,099,452 of NC_080571.1, read as the reverse complement.
AGCACAGGCTTCTGTCAGCCTTTAAATTGCAACTAATAGAAGCCATCGGAATTGAGATTACAACGACGATGGGACCCATCATCATCATTGCAGCGTACTGCCCCAAACAAACCAATCTTCGAGATGGTACGTGTGCATCATTGAAGCGAGATCTGGCTATGCTCACTCGACGACAGAACAAATTCATCATCGCTGGGGACCTGAACGCACGGCATGAGCTGTGGGGAAACAGAAGACAGAATCGAAACGGATTCGTACTTGCCGAAGATTACGAAGCTGGACAATACAACATCCTCGCTCCGGATCAACCAACGCGACTTTCCAGATCGGGAGTTCATTCCATTTTGGATATATTCATCAGCAACATCGCCGTAGACAGCTCTCCGGTTGTCTTCAACGAGCTCTCTTCCGACCACTTTCCAGTAATATTGACGTTGGGATCTTCACCAGAAACAGTGCCTATTCAACCTCGGAGGAACTATTATCGCACCGATTGGGTCCAATTTCAACAAATCGCCGACCAACTTATTAATATCGATTTGCCACTTGATTCCCCGATGGAAATCGATGCAGCCCTATCTTCCTTCCAGCATTCAATCACAGTCGCTCGTGATAGGACGGTTCCAGTACAACATATGCCGAGTTCCTCTCTTCAAATCGACAGTGTCACCAAGAAACTCATCCGACTTCGGAATATCTACCGGAGGCAGTATCAACGAACTGGCATCCTAGATAGGAAGACTACTTAAAACAACTTAACTAGGATAATCCAGGAAAGGATATCTGAGCTTCGCAACAGGAACTTCCAGCAAAAGCTTCGAGAAATTCTCCCACATTCAAAGCCCTTCTGGTCCTTAACGAAGGTGCTTAAGAAAAAACCGAAACCTATTCCTCCTCTGATGTCACCCCAGGACGCAGCTGAAGGAATACCTTTAATCACACCAGTAGAGAAGGCAAATGCGCTAGGCCAGCAGTTTGTGTGTTCTCACAATTTAGGACTTAACATTGTTAGTCCATATGAAAGAGCCGTTGCTGATAGCGTAGCTGAGGTTGACCAATCAGACAGCTTGGTTCCTGAGGAAAGTAGAGTCACTGCGAATGAGCTGATGGCTTTTGTGAAAAAATCCAAAAATATGAAGGCCCCCGGTTTCGACAACACATTCAACATTGAGCTGAAACATTTGAGTATTCGCTCATTTGTCTTCTTAGCTAAACTTTTTAACAGGTGCTGGGAGCTTGGTTACTTTCCTTCAATGTGGAAGTTAGCTAAAGTTATCCCAGTTTTGAAACCGGGGAAAGATCCTTCCTTTTCCAAGAGCTATCGGCCCATCAGCTTACTCTCTGCCCTATCCAAGCTGTTTGAAAAGTCAATACAAAGGCGAATTCTTGCTTTCGCAGATGAACAGGATATATTTCTGGAAGAACAGTTTGGCTTCCGGAAAGGAAGATCCACCATCCACCAACTCACAAGGGTTAACAACGTCATCCAGCAAAACAAATCAGTGTCCAAAACTGCTGCCATGGCAATATTGGATATTGAAAAGGCATTCGATAAAGTGTGGCACGATGGACTGGTGTTCAAACTGCATCGGTATAATTTTCCCATGTATCTTATTAAAATTATCAAAAATTATCTTGCAGATAGAGCATTCCAGGTTTCTCTGAATAATGCACTTTCAGATAGATTTATTATTCCTGCTGGTGTACCCCAGGGAAGTATCCTAGGTCCCATTCTATACAACAATTTCACATCAGACATCCCACCTCTTCCAGGTGGTGGTGTTCTGTCACAATTTGCTGATGATACTGCCATTCTTTACAAAGGTCGTGTCATTAATGCTCTGAAGAATAAACTACAGACAGGCCTGGACGCTTTAACGGAATATTTTACAAGCTGGAAAATTGTGATCAATGCAGCAAAAACTCAGGTCATCTTGTTTCCACATTCAAGATCTCCAAAACTTGTTCCATCAGACGAATGCAGAATACGATTCGGTGATGAGGTCATTCAATGGTCCGATGAAGTTATCTATCTAGGACTCACCTTTGACAGACATCTGATATTCAGGTCACATGTTGACAAAATCGTTCAAAAATGCAGCATACTCATTAGGTCTCTGTATCCGCTGATTTGTAGAACATCTAAACTATGCCTGAAGAATCAGATAACTGTCTATAAACAAATCATCTACCCCGCAATTGAATACGCAGTCCCTGTTTGGCGAGGCTGTGCACGAACACACAAACTTAGGCTTCAGCGCATTCAAAGTAAGATCTTAAAGATGATTCTAAATCTACCCCCTTGGACAAGGACTAGTGAAGTACATGAGATGGCTCCCCTGGATATACTAGAACAAAAATTCGAACAATACTGCACGAAATTTGAAGAGAGGTGCTCAATCTCTGAAATACAAATAATTCAAAATTTGTACGTATTAGGTTAGGGATAGTTATAAGTAGGTAGATATTGTATTAATAATTAAAATAAATATTATGATTAAACATTAGTATGTAAAACAAGAGTAACTAAAACACCTATTATTAATAACGAATCATATGAACAACAAAGATGAAAGGCCAAAGGGTCAAAACACTTGTACTGTAAAATGTTGATGTAATACACAAAAATAAGATTAATAAACAGATATTTATGCAAAAAAAAAATGAGCGGCAGCCAGTAATACTGAATGGGTCGTCGAGCTGTTAACAGCATATTGTGGAGGAACAGTTAAGGGCAAGGCAAAGTCCCGCTCAAACCGTGCTGGTCTGAAGTGCCCAGTTGGCGGCAGAATCCATCGTTTGCCTCGGAAGGGGAACTACGCCGAGCGTGTCAGTGCTGGTGCATCGGTCTATCTGGCGGCAGTGATGGAGTACTTGGTTGCCGAAGTGTTGGAATTGGCCGGTAACGCTGCCCATGACAACGAAAACGAAAATCATCCCTCGCCATCTGCAGCTGGCCATCCGTTGAAAACCCCGTCCTTTTCAGGATGACCACATCACTGTGATAAAGAAATATTTAGAATTGCTTTAAGTTTAGCCAGTTCTGATACGTCTGGAAAGTAGAATGCGCAAATCACGTGGAAACATTTGTTCTAACAATTTTTGTTTTCGGCCGCATACTAAAGTAATCGCGACAAAAATACATATTGATCTGTGGCAACTCTGTTTCGCACGGTATATTTGTAAACTAGTATAAAGATGTGTTCAAAATCATCACTTTCGCTTTCGCATTGCCGTTCGTAATTGAATGTGTTAGTGACGGTGCAAATTATTTTAACTCCCATCTTGATGAATCTTTTGGTAGGAAATATTGAGATCTGAGATGGTTCTCGTGTGTGTCTTGTTTCGGCAATGGGCCTTGCTGGACTTTTTGGCTGCCTTTTTCGGTGTCATTGTGCTGACGGTGTCTCGTGCATTCATATCGGGAAACAATGAGACGACAGGTCCTCGATGTTGCTGTCGTGTGTCTTGTTTCGGGAAGAGTTGCTCAGCAAATGGTAGGAAAAATGAACCATTCAACTTTTATATGGATGCTCTTGTATAGATACCGACATCTCGCGTTCTGATTGGCTGGTGCTGTCATGGGTTAAATCAAACAGGTTTTTCAATAGTGTACTATTGAAAAACTTCAATATTGTTGTAATACACGTTCAAGTTGAAGATTTTCGATTCTATTGGTAGTTAGATTATATAAATCCTTCTACAGATCACTGAGCTATGAGCTTTCAAAATACGAGAAAGGCAAACGCGCCAGATGAATTATCTTCTTTGATACTCGTTTATACTAAGCATTTCAGAAAAGTTTAATTGTGAACTATTTAAGAATATGTCACACAACTGAAAGTTTTATCATAAAATTGTGATCATATTTCCGATGGCATGTAGCAAGAATTATGTTGATTCGTTAGATATAACAGGAGATATTCACGATCAAAAACTTATCACTCTCTCAGAGGGTAAATTTTGAAAAGGCGCCCCATAGTAAAGTAAGTCGTATTCACGACAAAAAAAGATTTACAAATGCACTAAACGACTTCTTCACTAGAACTGACTAAACTGGCTCGATCCAAATGGTTTTGTTTGTCGATCCTGTTGTGTCAGCATTCCTCATCCGGTTGGTTACTGGTAGCTTGATTGATCATCGATTTGTCCGCGGTGTACTGGTGTACGTGGTATCTTCTGTCCGCGTGTCGGTTATGAATATTGGCTTGTCAGCTGTTTTTGAATAACTAGAGCAATTGTGCGGAATGCGACCGTCCTGACTGGGCGGATGATATGGTCCAATGGACGAATGCCACGATTGGTACCATTTTACGTGTGCCGGTGTAACCGGATCCGTCTCATCGCGAACTTGGTCATCCAAGGTTTGCCTTTCAATCAGTTTCATTAGTAAAAGTATTTCTAACCGGACAAGCCGTACAAGATTGGAAAAGCAACGTCTCGAAGAAGCACGGAATATTCGTCGCAATCGCTTTCTTCGGGAAAAACAGTTAGAGAAAAGGATGATCGAGATGGAAAGTGCTGCAGAACGAAAATAAATTCTAGAAGAAGAACTTGAACAGACTTTTTTTTAAGGAAAAGTATGAAATACTAGAAAGAGGGGAAGAAGCGGAAGGATGAAGCGTCATCACTAAAATGAGCATAACTCCAACGAATGCAGGGAAAGTAAATCGTTGATTGCGGAATGTTCAATACAAGGAGCCCGATAACAGCTCTGTGACCAGAGCGATCTTGACAGCACCAAATCCAAAAGCTCCTGTACTAAACGAAAATAATGTTGACTCTACTACTCTCACAGCTGAAAATTCTAATCCGTTACTTGAGACACCGATTGATTCGGGGTCAGTAAAGTCTGATACGTCTGAAGTACCCACAACGCAAGGCAATTTTCCCGAAAGAACAAGATCGGCTTCAACACTAACCCAGCCACCTGAGCCATTTCCGTATCCGTGGCAAAAGCATCGCAGAGCGAATATTAAACTGGCAAAACCAACAGAAAAAGCACCAAGCTTTATCACCAAAACGCCATTGACGACACCTCAATATGTTACATTTAGGCAACAAAGGCCGATTCCGAATCCGGCATTAGTTAATCCATGTCTAGAAGAGAATTTTGAGCCTTCCTAGATGCAATTCGCATCTCGACGAGTCATGTCACGCGATCTTCCAGAGTTTGATGGAAAGCCCGAAGATTGGCCTATAGCAAAGACATTATATTAACAAGATATCCAGCTCTCACATTTCCCGAACAAATCATTGGCAACATCCTTTTTTGCGAGCATGTCGCCCTCAGGTGAGTCCGCATCGAATCTCATACATTGAAGTAGGGGAGAGAAATGTCAAATTCGTGCCCGCCAAAATAGCAGGGCTGCGCACCCATACAGTTGACATGATATGTTGAATGTGATGCCGTGCGATGGCGTTGCTGAACTGAAGATTGATATCGCTCCAAGCTGACAGGGTCTGCCTATAGTCTTCAGTCAATATAATGTCACTACTCAGAGCTGTGGATTCAATAATGCAGAAAATTTGATAAGGCTCAAAGATGCCTTAGGGGGCATGCGCACGAATCGGTACGCAGTCGATTGTTGCTGCCCGAGTATGTATCCAATGTAATCGAAACCCTACGGATGTTTAACGGACGTCCTGGTATCTTAATAAAAATGCTCTTGAATCGAGTACGCCAGGCACCCGCACCTAGGATGGAACGACTTGAGACGCTGATCGAATTCGGAGTGGAATTACATGGATTATGCGATCATCTGATAGCTACAGGAGAAGAAACACACTTGAATAATCCAACCCTGTTAGAAGAATTGGAAGACAAACTGCCTACTCAGTTGAAGCTTCAGTGGGCTACGTGTCAAGGGTTACACTGAAGACTTTCACCGAATGCATGTCTCACATGGTATCAACGGCAAGTGAGGACACTAGCTTTGTCAAGGATAACCATGATCATCGCGAAGGAGATAGGAAAAATAAATGGAAACAAAAGGAGAAGGGTATATTGCATGCTCATAATGCGAGTGCCGAAATAAGTCGAGAAGCAAAATAATGAACGAGTCTGTTTTGTTTGTCATAAATCCGATAAAATCATCGAATGAAAGAATGTAAACAATTTCTGGAATTACCAGTGGACGGTCGCTGGCAACGAGTGCATCAATTGAAACTTTGTCGGACGTGTCTCAATCAACATGCCAAAGGCCGATGTCGTTTAACAAACAAATGTGGTGTCGATGGTTGTGAATTTAGACACCATGCGTTATTGCACTCTAAAAACGAAAACAGTGCTGTCTGTACTTCTTCTGCGGAAAATCATTCCCACAGGGAGCGATGTTTTAAGACACTTTTCCAAGTTGTGCCGGGTTCGCTCCACGGAAAGAATAGTTCGGTGAAAACGTTTGCATTTCTACATGACGGATCGTCACTAACGCTCGTAGAACAGCCGATTGCTGATCAACTGGGTGAAAGTGGACCCAAAGGTGAACTTCTTCTTTCGTGGACTGGAGATGTATCTCGAAGCGAAGTCAACTCACAAACCGTAACGTTTCATATCTCAGGAAAGTCATCAGATAAAATGTTCAAAGTTTCGCGGCCTAGAACGGTTTCCAAGCTTAAACTTCCGATACAGACACTGAACATGGGATCTCTATCGCATCAGTACCTCTACCTAAAAGGATTACCCGTTGAGGAATATTCCAATGCGTCTCCTGGAATACTTATCGGTTTAGATCAGCTCCATCTCTCCTTACCATTGAAAAGCAGGGAAGGAAAAATGGGTGAGCCAGTCGCTACAAAACCTCGCCTTGGTTGGTGTATATTCGGTGGCCTACATACAACAACTGCATTTGGCTTTTCCTGTCATATACATGAAACGTCAGAAAAAGGTCTACACGAAATCGTTAAAGAATACTTTGGGCAAGAGGATGCCGGAGCTGGGCCTATACTGGAATCGTCCGATGAAATACGAGCGAGGAATATTCTCGCTGAAACTACTGTACGACTGTCGAGTCGGTTTGAGACCGGCCTGTTATGGAGATATGACCAGTTCGAATTCCCTGAGAGATGTCAAATGGCTATTCGTCGATTAGAAGCCTTGAGCCGTGCCATTTTAGCACGAGATACAGCACTACGAGAAAATGTAAACAAACAGATCCAGGAATATCAACGTAAAGGATATGCTCACCGTGCGTCAAAATAGGAGCTTGAAAACACAGGTATGAGAAGAGTCTGGTATCTTCCGCTTGGAGTTGTGACAAATCCGAAGAAATCAGCTAAATTCAGATTGATCTGGGATGCGGCTGCGAAAGTGCACGGAGTTTCGCTTAGTTCGGTTCTGTTGAAAGGGCCTGATTTGATGATACTGCTTTTGGAGGTTCTGTTTTCGTGAGCGGTCAGTTGCGGTGAGATGGAGATATTTCCGAAATGTTCCACCAGATTCGCATTCGTACTGAAGACCACCATTCTCAACGCTTCCTATGGATGTGGCGACCTTCGGCACTACCTGTTCGCCCTGCTCAGCGCAATATAAAAAACAGAAACGCTGAAGACTTCGTCGCTCAGTACCCAAGAGCAGTTGAAACCATAACCCGGTCGCATTATGTACACGATCTTTTAGATAGCTTTGAAACGATCGAGAAAGCCAAGAGTCTCATAGCAGTTCAAAATGATTCATGCAGCCGCCGGATTCAAAATTCATGGCTGGCTTTCCAATAAACCAGAAGTCGTCTATCATTTAGAAGATAGAAGGGTTACAACCGTAAAAGAACTTGCTTTGGACAAGGCTGACCCTACTGATCGAGTACTCGGTACGCGCTGGATGACAGTCGATGATGTGATCGGTTTTTCAACGGTAATGTGGGCTGAGATAGCAGATAGCATAAATTGAGGCCAAAAGCCTACCAAGCGACAAGTATTAAAGTGTGTCATGTGTCTGTTCGACCCTCTTGGGCTTTTAGGGGCTTATTCGGTACATGGCAAAATACTTATTCCGCAGATCTGGCGTTCAGGAGTGGACTGGGATGACCCAATAGACAACCTATCGCTTGAGCGTTGGAAAAATTGATAAGTTTTCTTCCCCTTGTGGATAAAATTAGAGTTCCAAGTTGCTATACTTCCAGCTTCGACTCCGGATTAATTCATTCTGTGCAACTACATACATTAGTGGATGCAAGTGAAGAAGCCTACAGTTGCGCATCATATTTCCGATTCACCATGATGGATGGTTCTGTTACGTGCGTTTTGGTAATGGCGAAAACAAAAGTGGCACCTCTGAAACCACTTTCAATACCGCGCCTTGAACTACAAGCGGCGGCCCTAGGTACTCGTGTAGCGAAATTTATCAAACAAAATCACACGTTTTATATCGAGAGAAAATTTTACTGGTCAGACTCTAGCACGGTGCTGGCATGGATTCGATCAGAAAGCAGAAAGTACAGACAATAGGTGGCCTGTCGTGTAGGAGAAATAGTCACACTGAGTGATAGTAGCGAATGGTTTTGGGTGCCAACGAAATTGGACGTTGCCGACGAAGCAACTAAATGGCGTAATGTCTATCATCCGATAATGCGTGGTTCACCGGACCGAAATTTATCTACTATCCTGAGGAGAAATGGCCCGAACGCAGCAAGGTTAAATATTTCTCAACCGAAGAAGAGCTTCGTCCCTGTTGTGTACACAATGTGGCGAATGTAACGTCAACCATTGAATTCAGCCGTTTCTCTAGATGAAGCAGTTTAATTAGAACAGTGGCGTATGCGATGAGATTGATCGGTAATCTACGCGCGGCCCCCGATGGCAAAAAACTAGGACGACTTAGTCAGGAGGAGCTGTTAGCCGCCGAAAACGTTATTTGGAGGATCTATCAGCAAGACGCGTGCCCAGACGAGCGCGCGTTGTTGAGTAAAAGTAGGTCAGAAATTACATTGATCAAAGGAACTCGAATCGACAATTATGCACCGTACATGGATGAAAATGATGTGCTGAGGCAAGACGGTCACGCCAAATTCGATGTTAAATTTCCCATCATTCTGCCACAAGAACACCGCGTAACACTGTTAGTAATCAACGACTATCATCGTAGATACCATCACGCGAATTCAGGGCTTGTCGTGAACGAGGTGAGACAGAAATTCAAAATTCCAAAACTGCGTGCAATTGTAAAAAAGGTAGTTCGGCAATGTCAGCACTGCAAAGTCTACAAATCGCTTCCAGCCGTACCAAGAATGGCACCTATGCCGTCGGCGAGATTGCCATCCTTTGAAAGACCTTTCTCACACGTTGGTGTCGATTTCTTCGGACCCCTGATAGTGACGGTGGGGCGGAGTTTCCAAAAACGGTGGGTCGCTTTATTTACATGTCTCACTATCAGAGCCGTCCATCTGAAGGTGGCACATAATCTGAGTACGGAGAGTTGCATCCAGTGTTTCCGGGAGTACCAATAGAAATGTACTCGGACAACTAGACTAACTTCCACGGTGCCGAGAAAATATTGAGGAAGCAAATCGATGCTGGTATGTCCGACACATTTACTAACGCGAACACAAAGTGGCACTTCAACCCACCATCTGCCCCACACATGGAGGGGTGCTTGTGAAAGGATGGTACGTTCAGTAAAAGTTGCGATCGAAGGTATTCACACTGGCAGAAAGCTGAATGATGAAGGGTTACTGACACTTTTGGCGGAAGCGGAAAGTATTGTCAACTCCAGACCATTGACTTACATCCCTTTGGAATCAGCAGAGCAAGAGGCGCTAACGACAAATTATTTTATGCTTGGCAGTTCAACGGGCGTGAAGCAACCTGCTGTGATTCATTTGAACTATCGAGAAGCTATCAAAGGAAGCTGGAACCAGATACGTCATCAGTTAGACCTGTTCTGGCATCGTTGGCTCAAAGAGTACTTACCAATCATTTGTAGGCGTACTAAGTGGTTCAACGACACGAAGGCGTTAGGGGTGGGAGATCTAGTCGTGATTGCTGATAGCAACAAGCGAAACATTGGGGTGTTTATATTCATTTTATTTTTATTTTATTTTGGGGAGCAGGGAAAAGCCCGATGGAGATAAAATATATCAATCTTTCTCTCCAGCAGGCATAAAACCTCCTCATCTTTTGTATCAACAGATAACAATGATCCAACATTTACGTTTGAAACTAACAATTAAAACTAACAGTTAAAGCTAAACCACTAACCCTATAACTAGTTGATGACACAATATTACAGCATTATAGAGCAGCTTCCTTGAAAGGCGAGATAGAAGAGAAAAGTGGATAAAAAGATGGAAGGAGAAGGTTAGTTGAGGGAGCATTGAGTGAGCGTGGACGAACTACGGTGTTAGAACCGGCATGTAGATCTAGTTAGTGATCAAAAAGATGGTGGAAGACGAAGAAAATGAGAGGGAGGACGAACAGGTTAGTTTCGGCGAATCTGATTAGTTGGTGAACATTTATTTACTGGCTAGTTAAGGAATCGTTAAATAAGCGTTTTATCGCATTAAGCGAGAGATGAAAATCAAAGACCTGCGAGTAACAGTTAAACAAACGACACATATTGAGAAACGGTTCTTTATATCCGTAGTTAGTTCTAGCACGAGGGATTCGTAAAAATAGATGTGAACAAAGATTACGACAATGGATGACAAAGTTGACCAATCGTAGGAGATCAAGCAATCAATATGTGATTGTATTGAATCAGCGATGAAAACAGCCTTGTAGACATTTCTACGAACACACAGCGGATCCCTCCATGGTAGATTTCGGAGAGCAAACCAAATGCATTTACGCTGAACAGCTTCAATACGATCAATATCAGCTTGATAATGAGGTGACCAAACGATAGTCGCATATTCAAGCGATGATCGAACTAGTGCACAATAAAGAGTTTTCAAGCAGTGTATGTTAGCGAAATTTTTGGTAATTCGAAACATGAAGCCTAAGAGTTTCGATGCCTTCGAAATCACATAGTCAATGTGATTCTTAAAATTAAGTTTATCATCAAAAATAACTCCTAAATATTTCACGAACGATTCACGCGAAAGATTGAAGTCATATCTTATTACTGAGTGCCTGCGGGAAAATGATATGACGGAGCATTTAGAGGCGATCTTGTTGGAGTGACACCATTCAACGAAAGTATTCAATTGAGCTTGCAAAAAGTATGCATCTTCTTGTTCTTTGATCAGATGGTAAAGTTTAAAGTCATCCGCAAATGATAGTTTGAAACATTTCAGTAAGAAGTGCAGATCATTAAGGCAGAGTTAAAATATATACGGTCCTAAGTGACTTCTTTGAGGTACTCCAGAACTCACAGCAAACGGTGATGTTGTACAGTTTCCTATTTTTACCGACATCTCACGACCAGTAAGGTATGAATGCATCCAATCCAGTAAAGAACCGCCAAAGCCAAGTCTGTCAAGTTTAGCAAATGTTATTTGATGGTTTATTTTATCGAATGCCGCTGAAAAATCAGTGTAGATAGCGTCTAGATATAGACGAGATTGCAAGGATTGCATGATAAAAGATGTGTAATAGCACATAGGGAGGCTATTCCACGGTAATTTGTAATATCTGATTTGTTGCCTTTCTTAAAAACCGGGACAATGTAAGATTTTTTCCAGAGGTCAGGAAATGTTCCCAACTGGAGTGACATGTTGAACATCATTGTCAGTGGTGAGACGAGGCTATCCAAGCACTTTGTTAGTACTATGGAAGGAATACCATTAGGTCCTGCGTTTGTAGAGCTTTTCAATTTAAAGCATGCCTCACTTATCATAGTCGGTGTAATAGTAGGGTGTGGTCCAACAGGGGAACAAAGAGGAACGTTGTTTATCGCTTTAGATACTTCAGAGCTGCTGAGGATTTCATACGAGAAAACGCTACTGAAGTGCCTTTGAAATAGATTGCAGGTACCAGGCAAGGTGGATGATTTAACCTCCTCGAGCGACATATGAGTAGGCAGTCCTGTTTCTTTACGTTGTTCATTAACATAACACCAAAAGCTTTTTGGGTTTTTCTTTAAATTACTTTGAACTCGAAGAAGGTGGGTGTTGTATAATGATCTGTTCAGACGTTTATATCGATTATTAAGATACACATAATGAGACCTCAGATGTAGAATTGGCCGCTTCGTCAGTTTTTTCAAGACAGATCTCTTAGCACTCTTTAATTGCTTAAGTGTTGGATTAGACCAAGGAGGGTAAACTGGTTTATGGCATTTTCTTTTAGGTATGAACTGATCAATAGAATATGAAATTATATTTGTCAATGATGCAGTCTCATAGTTTCCATCATAATTTGATAAAATAGTCTCCCAGTTTAATGAAAATAGGAACTGATTCATTGCGTTGAAGTTTGCTTTCTTGTAATCGTAATAAGTCGTTTCTGTTAGATTTTCTAGAGAAACAGGTTTATATGCCGCTAGAGTAATTTGGAGCGAAGGATGATGACGGCATGATTTGACAAGAACTGAAGGAGCAACGATAGCGGCACAGTCGTTAATTAAGTCTTGACTGACAAAACAAATATCAAGCATACGATTATTGCTGTTGTAATTTCCGTTTAGTTGAACTAAGCTAGCGGTACTATAGCCGTCTAAGAGAAGCAAAGTTGTAGATGTTTTGGAAGAGCACGTAGGATCAGGATATAAATATCTAGATGAGCTGCGAGTCTATTTAATACCGGGAATATTGAAATCATCTGATATAACGATTTTATCATTCAGGTTCATTTGATTTACAATCAACGAAAGCAAGGCCAGATGCTGTTTGATCATTATCGTATCATTCACACGATTGGGAGGGAAGTATAGAACACACATATAAAGCGTAAATCATGCGAAAAAGAGAGCTATCCAAATTTGCTCTACACTGGATACGTTTGAAAGCGATACTAAGCGAAATTTAAATGATGATCTATATGCAATGAGAACGCCGCCACTGACCTTTTTGCTACTATTTTGGTCATTTCGATCTTGCCTGAACACTGTATAACTGCTATAGAAAATTTGCTGAGATAAAGTGTTCTCGTTTAACCAAGTTTCAGTCAAAATATATACATCATATATAGCATCTGAGCAAGCGAGATGATAATCGACGAGAGAGCTATTCATTCCTCCAACGTTTTGATAATAGATTTTTAAACCAAAGTCGTCTTTTCCTACCTCAGATATCTTACTGGCATTGATGGGTGTATTTGTGGAGCAAGGGGGGAGACTTGCCGTTGAAGCTGGGGAGCAGTCATGAACGAGCGAGGAGATTTCATTTGTGAGGTACTGATTTTCAATCGTTGGGAGAGGGGGGTGAAACGAGTGGAGTAGTATGAATTGAAGAGGATAGATGTGGTATTGGAACATCAACTCTCCTAATTTTATCTGCTTGAGGTAAAGAAGGTCGGCCGGTACTGCTAGTGCGTGGACGTTTGTTATTGTCTTCGAGTATTGATTCGAAGAGGTTTGTTAGGTCGAGTTGAAGATCGTCAAGCCGTTCGAAGAAGCGAGTACCATCATTGACAGAGCGTTCAGAGCGTTCCTGTAGTCTGGAGCGATGAGTGCATCTTGGTCTAGCACAAGTATTAGGATACATTCTACAAAAAAATTGTATTGTATCCATTAAAGAGTTAAAGAGCCAATTTACTTCAGGGTTGAGGTAGTACGCTGAAGAATTAGCTGCAGAGTTCCGTCAGCGGATTCATTCCGGTTTTGTAATTCACGACACAACCAATAAATTCCTGGGCAATCACGAGCAAAGCCGACAAGCTATTTTGTTGCTTCGTGAACCAGACAAAACAAACATCGACATCACATTTGCTTCTTGTCATAGTAATGAGAGAGATCAAGTTGACAGAATCGTGAGAGATAGAGAGTACCCGTGAGTGCCGCTGAATACAATGAATACAATATATATATATATATATATATATATATATATATATATATATATATATATATATATATATATATATATATATATATATATATATATATATATATATATATATATATATATATATATATATATATATATATATATATATATATATATATATATATATATATATATATATATATATATATATATATATATATATATATATATATATATATATATATATATATATATATATATATATATATATATATATATATATATATATATATATATAAACATATATATATATATATATATATATATATATATATATATATATATATATATATATATATATATATATATATATATATATATATATATATATATATATATATATCATCTTTTGAGTCAGTGAAGCAAAGTGAAGCAAAAATAACTAAGATAACTACTTTAAATTGTTTCCCGCTAATTTACAAAAGCTGCCCTCGCTACTTGTAGTTGGTCACTTCTCGCTAGTCTGGTGATATTGTTTAGTTGTGTTTGATGAATGTTCGTAGCGTGACAATCACAGGAACAATTCTCAATTAACTATTCAGCGATAAAACATTTTTTTAACTTTTAATTTATGACTTCTGATCAGTCAGTAATTATTTAGTAAACTTTTGACGTATCAGAGACTCGGATGTTTCGCATCGCTAAATTCGACTCCTCTGGTAGAAGGTAAAAGTTTAGATACGAAAAACCTTCTTCTTACCTAAATGAACATTGTTACGTCGAATTTTTCCTCACTTTATCTTCAAATCCTTACTCTTCCTTGAGTATTATTGTTCTACATTTTTCATATTCTTTCTCCTCTCACAATCTCTAGTTAGTTTGATATTGTTAAAAAATCGAAAGATACAATGAGTAATTCTTGGACATTGGAAAGTTCAAGTTAACATTCCTTTAAATATTGTGTCAATTAACTTTTACATGAACACTGCATTCGTTTAATAGTTGTATTAATAGTCGTCGCATTAGTCGACGCCACATCATTTTGTTTAGTACCCCACCTACGATTAACGAATGGTGGAGTTCGGTACTGAGAATCAATATCAGAAAGTTTTGTATGAAAATAATGTGCAATTCTTCTGTTATAAGGGAGTGAACATGAAGAGTGATTGTACCAGTATTCAGCTTATCATTCGAGTCGATGCATAAAATCTCACAACTAATGGTTTTCAATCCACCAGAATTTACCAGACGCAAACGAACTTCAGCATGCTAAATGCAAGGCAAACCTCTTTGTTTGATCTCATTACTTAAACAGCAGAATCCTGGCCCTTATTACGGCTATCACTACACGGTGAAAACCAAGTGAAGTGATTTTCACCTTATTAACGGTATCACTTCACGGTGAAAAGTGAAGTGAATGTAGGTTTATCACGAAAGTCGCTTCAGAGAAAAACGTAATTACTTTGATGAGCTTGTTGCTATTAAGAACATCAAATCACAAAGATTTTGTTAGAAAAAATGTTTTTGTTGTAATAGGTAAAATCAAGTGAAATGTGAGAAACCTTCTTCTGTGATATGTGAGTGAAGTGAATGTGGAAGTGGAAATGAGAACGATAATAGGGGCCCCTATCATTGATACGCACGAAAATCGTTTTATACTGTGATTTGTTCAACTCACGCCTACGATAGCCAACATTAATCATCTAACTGATTACATTGCACACAATGCATCTTCTGGTAAACAATATCCTGTTTAGCTACACTCATATGCGTTCCATCATTAAATCATTTGGCAAGCAATAATGTTGATACCCAATTAAGCACGTGGCTCGGAATAACGAATCACATCGATGCATACTTGATGCATGTGAAATCTTCACACAAAACAACTCGTTGCGCGCCAAAAGATTCTTTCAACGATCTAGTATTCCTTTCTTCGACGGTCAAATACTTATGCAATCTGTTATGCGCCAAACACCTATCGATGATCTAGCAAGCATTGGAGACTTTTCCAACGGAAAATTCCATCATCCATACTGTTATGTATAGTGTAGTTTAGTACAATCGAAAAGTTGTTATTGAACACTTTAAAATTAGCGTATATAAGATCGATGAACATAATAAACTAACTGGCAACTGGGTTGAGCTCGGTCGTGCAGTTCTTTTGAGTAATCTCTAAGTTTCAGACGTGCCTTTTGTAAGCTAACTAAACAACCCGAAATCCAGCTTTAACCGGTACTCCGCTTGATAGGGATTCTTCGGATAGTATCCTTCGGACGATTCTTACAACATTTCCCTATCTGGATTTGATAACTGGCGACGAGGACAACCGGTACCATGCACCGGTCATTGCAGTCAGCAATTATACATATTACAGCATTTTCTTTTCAACGGCTACGCTGGTTTGGAAAGCTCTGTAAGTAGCATAGTTTTTTAATATGGTGGCCATTAAATAGAACAAAAAGAAAAGTAAATTATTCATATTGTGAAAATAAGCGACGTATATGTGTGCGTATTAAATTAAATTAAATTTTTATTATATAGGGAAGCCATTTTGTTTTCATAGTATTAAGGTAGCGCTTCGCCGTGGTCAGGTCAAAGCGAGACAACTCACTGCTTCCTCTTGCTTTGTCGCCGAAATTTCACCCTAAATTGCAAATTTCTTCAATACTAACCCGATTCACGAAAAATCAAAAACATACGATTGTAGGTAAATGATTTTACTATGCATTTGGCGAAAAATATCTGTTAGAAAGCTTTTCTTTCGCGAGATTTCGTGCGAGTTTTGTTAAACATTTTGTTTTCTTTTTTCCTTTTCTCGCTATAAACAACTCGCATATGTAGGGATGTGCTACGTTTTCAACAAAGCGTCAAAGCTAGTAGCGATGAAAATCATTACTGATTTCTGGTTCTACTGAAACATGAATAGAAATTATTTTACAAAGTAGTAACACTTACTTACATTTTCTACTCATCTATATTCAACGTTTACGCAGATAGAACGGACAACGAAAACAAAAGAAATGTTGTTAGCGTCTACCGCATGTGGCATTTTGCACACCCCAATGCATGCGTTGACATTGTGTGCGTGCGAAAGAATAAGGAAAAACTCATTTATTTTTATAACTCGCACGAAATCTTTCGATAAAAACGTTTATCAGGCACAATTTATACACGAATCGATAGAAAAATTAATTATCTAGAATCGTATGTTCTTGGAATTTCCGTTTTCCTCCCCGTTTTCTCACAATTTTGGGTAAAGTGCGTGAAACCCCGGAATAGGCAGTGAACTCCCGTGACCACGGCGAAGCGCTACCTTAATATCTTTTTCTTTCATTTTGGAGAGTACATAGGCAGTGTGACCAGTACGACGAATTTTCGCTGAGCCTGGCGAATAAATAAAAGTGGAAATTTTGGAAAATAAAATCCAGCCAATTGAAAGGCCTGTATACCGATAGCGTTTCGGTGAGCCGGTAGGAATAATTTTCTGCGGTGAGTGCAATTTTTTTTCTTCTCTTGGAAAATTTTAATACTATATTTTACAAATAGGTTTATTGATTTTATTATTATATTTTCTTCTTAAGTGGAAGGAACTGTTATGTACAGTGTAGTTTAGTACAATCGAAAAGTTGTTATTGAACACTAAAATTAGCGTATATAAGATTGATGAACATAATAAACTAACTGGCAACTGGGTTGAGCTCGGTCGTGCAGTTCTTTTGAGTAATCTCTAAGTTTCAGACGTGCCTTTTTTAAGCTAACTAAACAACCCGAAATCCAGCTATAACCGGTACTCCGCTTGATAGGGATTCTTCGGATAGTATCCTTCGGACGATTCTTACAACATTTCCCTATCTGGATATGATACCTACAAAACAACTTTAAGGATTTTCCCACTTTTCCGGCAAGTTTTCCTAATTTTTTTGATGTACGAACCCGGTGGGGCTAAAAACTCATCAAACAATAAAAGAATCATGTAAATCCGTCCATCCGTTCTTACGTGATGCGATTACAAATAATGATCTCTGCATTTTTATATATATACTAGCTGACCCGTCGAACTTCGTCTCGCCTGAAATTATTTTTTTTAATTTGTGTTTTCGAACAGCAGAGTTGCCAAACGTTAATGTTTCTTATCATTATTTTACTGATTACTTGGCTTACAATAAACGAATTACGACAAATTCATATCCAACACAAAAACTTCGTCCCGAAGAAGAAATATCATCAAGAATTATTGTGGATATGTTCAATGCTTTTGTTACGCAGAAACTAAACAAATGCACCGTTTGCCATCTCATCCTTCGAGTCAGTGTATTAAACAGAGATTGTAGATCTCTCTCAAACTAAAGATTTGACATGTGGGATGATGGATTGGATTGAATCATATCTGACTGGTCGTAGAATGACCGTGAGAATTGGCGACTGCGTTACTCCATCATTCATCGTGAGCTCTGACGTTCCTCAGGGAAGCCATCTAGGACCATTCATATTTCTGCTATATCTAAATGATCTGAATTTCGCATTGCAATGCATGAAGCTATCATTCGCCGATGATTTCAAACTGTTTCATCTCATCAAAAATCTGAAAGACTCAAACTTCTTGCAGTCACAGTTGGATGTATTTTCTAACTGGTGCAACGTCAACAGAATGGTTATTAACGCCTTCAAATGCTTCGTTATCTCCTTCTCTCGTAAACGAACCACGATCATGTATGATTACACTATTTCGCAAGCTGTACTAAAACGGGAGACATCAATTAGGGATCTAGGAGTGTTATTGGATTCAAAACTTAGTTTCAAAGATCACATAGAATATACCCTCTCTAAAGCATTAAAGATGCTAGGATTCATCTTTCGCATCTCAAAAGATTTCAATAACATATACTGCCTGAAATCGTTATATTGCGCTCTAGTTCGCGAGTATGCTGTTGTTGTTTGGGCACCATATTATCAAACAGATAAGCTACGCATTGAAACTGTTCAGTGCAAGTTCATTCGTTTTGCTTTGCGTCGTCTGCCCTGGAGAGATCCATTGAATCTTTCAAGCTACGAAAATCGTTGTAGGCCCATACACTTCGATTTGCTAACTGTCCGCCGTGATACACAAAAAGCTGTTTTCGTCGCGGACCTCATCCAATCTCGAATTGATAGTGCAGATCTCCTACAACAGCTAAGTTTTGACATTCTTCGGCGTAATTTGCGGTTTAATCCCTTTCTCAGAATACCTCGTGCTAGAACTAACTATGGCTTCAATGAACCGTTTTCGAGTATATGTCGCGTATTCAATACTTGCTCTGATGGATTCAATTTCAATTTATCTCGTAACGCCATTAAAACCCGTTTTCTCCAAATCTTTTCCCGCTAGTTTTATTAGGATAATTAGTCAATATGAATAGTTGTTAGTAAGCTTTGTAGTTTAAATAGGGGAAATTTAAGATTTCGTTATGTATCATTTGGTCAAATGTTATTTGTTGATACAAAAGATGAGAAGGTTTTATGCCTGCTGGAGAAGGAGAACCAAAATCTCAGCTCCAGCAGGCTTTTCCCTTGCTCCTAAATAAACAAATAAATAAATTAACAGATGGATGAGAAAGAGATGACTAAGATAAATACTTTAAATTGACCCCACAAATTTCCAAAAGCAGCCCTCGGGGATTGTTGTTTATCATTGAATATTAAAACTTATTTGTACTGAAGACGTTTAAAATTTAATAGCAAATCCTTAGGGATTATCGAAAGTAATAAACTAATTTTGAACGGTTGTCCACAACCTACTTCACCGCTAGTGATATTACTTAGTCGTGTTTGATGAATGTTCGTAGCAGGATAATGACAGGATCAATTTTCGATTAACGAATTAGCGATAAAATGAAAAATACTTGGACATTCGAAAGTTCAAATTACCCTTTTATTAAATATTGTGCCCATTAACTTTGACATGAACGCTATATTCGTTCAAGAATTGTATCAAAAGGCCTCTCATTCGTCGAGCCACCACATCGGTTTGCTTAGTATTCAGTCCTGAGAATCAATATTCTGTTCTAGCGGAGTGAACATGAGGAGTGATTATACCAGTATTCTTCTTATCGTTAAAGCCAATGTATAACACAGCAGATCTCACAATTAATGGTTCTTACATGCCACGATTTCTCCTTCAGATATGATATTCACGATTCGCATATGGTAATTCGTCAAGTTCTCCAAAGTTCGGAAAATGAAATGATTTGGCTTAAGCAGCTTACAAATGTCATGAATAGCATCCTAAGCAAACCGTTTTGAATCGGCTGAACAAACGTCAGCATGCTAAATGCAAGGAAAATATTTTCATCTGAACTCATTATTTCAACAGCAGAATCCTATCATTGATACGTAAAAAAATCGTTAGATAATTTGATTTGTTCAACTCACGCCCACGATGGCCAACATAATTCATCTAACTACATCTGCTGGTAAATGACATTAGAACTTGTGTTTCTGTTTACGGTATAGCTAAAACAGTCATTTGGCAAGTAATGATTTTGATACCCTATTAAGCACGTGTTTCCAAGTGACGAATCAATCATGCTTGTAAAATCTCCACCCAAATCTACTCGTTGCGCGCCAAACGATTTTACAAAGATCTAGTATTCTTTTCTTCAACGGCGAAATACTGAGCATCTCCTTGCGCGCCAAACATCAATTGTAGATCTAGCAATCATTGGCGACTTTTTCAGTGGAAAATTCCATTGTCCATACAAAATAACATTATTGGTTTTCCCCACTTTTCCGGTAAGTTTTCCTAATTTTTTTGATGTACGAACCCGGTGGGGGTAAAAACTGATCAAACAAAAAAAAAGCATCTCAATCCGTCCATCCGTTCTTACGTGATGCGATTACAAAGAATGATCTCTGCGTTTTTATATATGTACTAGCTGACCCGTCGAACTTCGTCTCGCCTGAAATTATTATTTTAAATTTGTGTTTTCAAACAGCAGAGTTGCCAAACATTAATGTTTCTTTCCATTATTTTACTGATTACTTGGCTTACAATAAACGAATTACGACAAATTCATATCCAACACAATAACTTCGTCCCGAAGAAGAAATACCATCAAGAATTATTGTGGATATGTTCAATGCTTTTGTTACGCAAAAACTAAACAAAAAGCACCGTTTGCCATCTCATCCTTCGAGTCAGTGTATTGGACAGAGATTATAGATCTCTCTCAAACTAAAGATTTGACATGTGGGATGATGGATTGGATTGAATCATATCTGACTGGTCGTAGTATGACCGTGAGAATTGGCGACTGCGTTACTCCATCATTCATCGTGAGCTCTGGCGTTCCTCAGGGAAGTCATATAGGACCATTCATATTTCTGCTATATCTAAATGATCTGAATTTCGCATTGCAATGCATGAAGCTATCATTCGCCGACGATTTCAAACTGTTTCATTTCATCAAATATCTGAAAGACTCAAACTTCTTGCAGTCACAGTTGGATGTATTTTCTAACTGGAGCAACGTCAACAGAATGTTTATTAACGCCTTCAAATGCTTCGTTATCTCCTTCTCTCGTAAACGAACCACGATCATGTATGATTACACTATTTCGCAAGCTGTACTAAAATTGGAGACATCAATTAAGGATCTAGGAGTGTTATTGGATTCAAAACTTAGTTTCAAAGATCACATAGAATATACCCTCTCTAAAGCATTAAAAATGCTAGGATTCATCTTTCGCATCTCAAAAAATTTCAATAACATATACTGCCTGAAATCGTTATATTGCGCTCTAGTTCGCAAGTATGCTGTTGTTGTTTGGGCACCATATTATCAAACAGATAAGCTACGCATTGAAACTGTTCTTGTTTTGCTTTGCATCACCTGCCTTGGAGATATCCATTAAATCTTCTAAGCTACGAAAATCGTTGTAGACATACACTTCGATTTGCTATCTGGCTGCCGTGATACACAAAAAGCTGTTTTCGTCGCGGACCTCATCCAATCTCGAATTGATAGTGCAGATCTCCTACAACAGCTAAGTTTTGACATTCTTCGGTGTAATTTGCGGTTTAATCCCTTTCTCAGAATTCCTCGTGCTAGAACTAACTAAGAGTTCATTAAACCGTTTTCGAGTATATGTCGCGTATTCAATACTTGCTCTGATGGATTTAATTTCAATTTATCTCGTAACGCCATTTCAATTTATCTCGTAACGCCATTCTCCAAATCTTTTCCCGCTAGTTTTATTAGGATAATTAGTCAATATGAATAGTTGTTAGTTAGCTTTGTAGTTTAAATAAGGGTAATTAAAGATTTCGTTATGTATCATTTGGTCAAATGTTATTTGTTGATACAAAAGATGAGATTGTTTTATGCCTGCTGGAGAAGGAGAACCAAAATCTCAGCTCCAGCAGGCTTTTCCCTTGCTCCTAAATAAAGAAATAAATAAATTAACAGATGGATGAAAAAGAGACGACCAAGATAAATACTTTAAATTGACCCCACAAATTTCCAAAAGCAGCCCTCGGGGATTGTTGTTTATCATTGAATATTAAGACTTATTTGTACTGAAGAAGCTTAAAATTTAATAGCAAATCCTTAGGGATTATCGAAAGTAATAAACTAATTTTGAACGGTTGTCCATAACCTACTTCACCGCTAGTGATATTACTTAGTCGTGTTTGATGAATGTTCGTAGCAGGATAATGACAGGATCAATTTTCGATTAACGAATTAGCGATAAAATGAAAAATACTTGGACATCCGAAAGTTCAAATTACCCTTTTATTAAATATTGTGTCCATTAACTTTGACATGAACGCTGGATTCGTTCAAGAATTGTATCAAAAGGCCTCTCATTCGTCGAGCCACCACATCGGTTTGCTTAGTATTCAGTCCTGAGAATCAATATTCTGTTCTAGCGGAGTGAACATGAGGAGTGATTATTCTTATCGTTAAAGCCAATGTATAAAACAGCAGATCTCACAACTAATGGTTCTTACATGCCACGATTTCTCCTTCAGATATGATATTCACGATTCGCATATGGTAATTCGTCAAGTAATCCAAAGTTCGGAAAATGAAATGATTTGGCTTAAGCAGCTTACAAATGTCATGAATACCATAAATATTTTTTTCTGAACTTATTATTTCAACAGCAGAATCCTATCATTGATACGTAAAAAAATCGTTACATAATTTGATTTGTTCAACTCACGCCCACGATGGCCAACATAATTCATCTAACTACATCTACTGGTAAATGACATTAGAACTTGTGTTTCTGTTTACGGTATAGCTAAAACAGTCATTTGGCAAGTAATGATTTTGATACCCTATTAAGCACGTGTTTCCAAATGACGAATCAATCATGCATGTAAAATCTCCACCCAAATCTACTCGTTGCGCGCCAAACGATTTTCCAAAGATCTAGTATTCTTTTCTTCAACGGCGAAATACGGAGCATCTCCTTGCGCGCCAAACATCAATTGTAGATCTAGCAATCATTGGCGAGTTTTGCAGTGGAAAATTCCATTGTCCATACAAAATAACTTTATTGGTTTTTCCCACTTTTCCGGTAAGTTTTCCTAATTTTTTTGATGTACGAACCCGGTGGGGGTAAAAACTGATCAAACAAAAAAAAAGCATCTCAATCCGTCCATCCGTTCTTACGTGATGCGATTACAAAGAATGATCTCTGCATTTTTATATATATAGATATAGACTAGCTGACCCGTCGAACTTCGTCTCGCCCAAAAATTATTAATTCGAATTTATGTTTTCGGAGAGCAGAACTGTCAAACGACTAAGTGGTTAACGTTTCTCTCCAATATTTGCTGAATAATTAACCTACAATCAATCGAATTCGACACACATTGGAGAATCGACGCTTAAATTTCAATTTGATATTGATCCTACCAATTTGAACATTCTTCACAGAATATGAATATGAAATTTAAATATAACAGTCTCAATCCATTATGGTAACCATCTTGAACTATCAACTGATCATTGATATCTAATTGCCACTTATTGTGTGCGCTTAGGTTAATCTAAATCATTAGAAAGGAAAATCTCTCAGTTTGACCTTAGTGCTTCTACAGCACAATCTTTTCATTGATTCATTCAAAATTTTTCTGAAATGTTAAACTCGAGCCCGCGATGACTATTCATTTGATTTTATTGAACACAATTCATCAACTTGTAAATGATATCAGAAGTTTTACTCCTGCCTACAGCGGTTTTCTAGAACAGTAATTCCGTCATTGAGTCATATGGTAAACAATAATTTTGATACCCAATTTAGCACGTGGCTCGAAATGACGAATAACTCGTAGCGCGCCAAACGATTTTTTCAGCGATCTAGTATTCTTTTCTTCGACGGTCAAACACTTATGCAACTCGTTGCGCGCCAAACATCAATCTAGATCTAGCAAGCATTGGTGACTTTTTCAACGGAAAAAACCATTGTACATACAAAACAATTTTATGGATTTTTTCCACTTTCCGGCAAGTTTTCCTAATTTTTTTGATGTACGAACCCGGTGAGGGTAAAAACTGTTCAAACAAAAAAGAATCATGTAAATCCGTCCATCCGTTCTTACGTGATGCGATTACAAAGAATGATCTCTGCATTATTATATATATAGACTAGCTGGCCCGTCGAACTTCGTCTCGCCCAAAATTTATTTGTTCGAATTTATTTATTTTTTTGGACAGTAAAATTGTCAAACGACTAAGTGATTAACGTTTCTCTTAATTATTTTTATGATTACTTCACCTACAACTAACGGAATTCGACACACATTCGTTTTTAACCCAAAGAGGAAATATCATCAAAAATTTATGTGAAAATGTGAAATACTTCTGTTAAGCAAAATGCACAGATTGTCATCTCATTCTTTGAATCAATGAATGCACTGAACAGAGATCCCTCTCTAATGGCTTCGACATAAAAGGAAAAGTTCCTCTTCTGGAGTTGTTCGATAGAATAGGATATATTTACAATTTGTATTTAGCCCAAGTAATCAAAAGTTCGTAGAAAGATTTGGCTTAAGGGGCAGGTAGGGTCTAACACTTTTGAAAAATCTTTTATTATTTTCTTTATATTTTCTTCCTTATAGTTTCCTTATATTACATTTTGGTGGGGAAAGGGTTCCAATCAGCTTTTTACAGCCCTGTCCAAAATGTATTGCCCTCCCCGTTAATTTGTATCAGGCCTAATTAGCGCATGCGCGCCATATAAACGCCTCTTTCAATATGAGGAAATTATATTATTACCCAACAGTTTCTATTATTTATTCATGTTGGTTTTCTTACCTTTGGTCATAGTTTATATTCTGTTTTAACTTAATTCCAGTGTTCTATTCAATTGTGTTTCGTAAATGTCTTTTGTTGTCCTTCTATTTTATTTCCATTCCGTACTTTTGCTGATGTTATTTTATTCCCTGAAATGTAAAAGTTAGTTATATGCAATGGTCTTTTTATTCTTACCGATGTTCCATTTTGTATCTAAGATTTCCTAAGAGTGTTAATTAAATTATTTTCCAATTTTTCAGCTCCACATTTATCACATTTGTTCCTGCTTTTCGTGAATATCTTATTCTTTATTCCGAATTTCTTGGTTATGCTCAGTCATCCATTTCCGAAAGAAAAAAAAAAAGAGACAAAAAAGGATTAGTGTTTTTTTAATGACATCTTTGTACGGCCGGTCATGATGGTTTGACAGGAAAAAAACTGAGAACATGCATTTTTATTTAAATTATATTGACCCTTGGGCAGCGCTGCCAACTATACCGATTTCTCGGTATTTATACCGATTTTTGGACTCGATACAGGAATACAGATATGCTCTCTCAAAATACCGATATTTAAATTTTCATACAGATAAATACCGATTTTCAGTTTTTGTGTTGGATTCCATAGGGGTAAATCAGGTCGAGCGACCTTTTTTTTGGTCGCAAAATCAGTTTCCACACTAAATCGATGTTTGATTTTTCGAGAAAGATATTGTACAGATAGATTTTTCCGCCAAATACAGTTTTTTGGAAAAAAACAGTTGACAGCACTGCCCTTGGGTCCCATAAGTATTGCTACAGCATGTTCACATTTAGTTGTCTTCAGTTGATCCTTGACAGTGGCAAGGCACAAATCTCCAAATATCAAGGGGAACGTGCCATTTGAGCCAATTTGTTCTGATTCCTGATTCCTGACCCACAATCGAAATGCATCACTACCAATTTGGTACAACGCACTCAAAGGCACGGTAAAATGTATATTGTATATACACACAAAAACACATACATACACACACAGTCACACACATACACACATGCATACATACCCACATGTATTCCACACGCAAGCATTACAACATTGAGTTACTATTTCTACTCTGATAGATCCTAACTAAAACTAGTGTGCCAATAGTAATCTCATTAGTAGAGTCACCATGTTATTTTAGCGATCACTCGACTTTTAATAATTGATTTGTGATAAATACAAAATCTTTGCATCGTCTCTAAGAAGCAATAACGCATAGTTCGGAAGTGGCTCAATACTGCTGTTTTAGCGAAGCAAAATGCTCCAAATTTCATGTTACTTCTGAAATTAATCTATCAAACAGAGATAAAAGAGCTCACTATAACTAATGGTTCTCGTATATGAAATGAGTAATGGATTTGAGATGAATGGAGGTACCGTTACCCAATTTCTATCTCTTCTAATGATCGATCGTTAGTCCTGAGCTGAAACGGTGGCCTTTTTTACCATTCTTGCATGCACTTACTCTTACATTTCACTCACACATCATCTCACCCATCAGGTCCCAAACGATACATCCTCACAATACAAAATGGATGAACATCGTTTGACAGCTATCAGTGGTTTGCCCATTGGTTAAGTTATTATTATTCCGTTCTATTTTACAATATTCTATCTCATACCACAGTAATCCATTGTACACAAACCACCAATAAACGTCAAATATGGACTCGATTCACCGTTCACCTGTTGTCATCGTGTGAAACCCAATTGGGATACGTTCACTCCACTTAACTTCTACTTCTATAACACTGGTTATCGGAACCGGTAGTATGAAAATAAAACATAAAAAGAGCTCAGTTAAGCCCTACCGGCCTCTCCAACCCCGGATGTTGGAGCGTAATGCAATCAACATTTCACTCACAATCGAAAGGTATCATAATATACGGTTTGATACAACGCATACATACATACATGTATAAATATATACAGGCACCAAGGCATACTGACGTACACACATATAAACATACATATACACACATGTGTACATACATATACATATTTACAAATATGTATTTCACACGCAAATATTGTAACATTGATTAAATAGTAAATTCTAATAGATAATAATTCTAATAGATAAATTCGAATAGATTTTAACTAAATTCATTGTGCCAATAGTCATTTCATTAATAGAGTCACCATATTATTCTACCGATTACTCGACTTTCAATAAATGAATTGTGATGAAATCAAATACAAAATCTTTGCTTCATCTCTGATAAGCAATACCGCATAAAAGTAGTTCAGAAAATGTACGATATCGCTGTTATAGCGACGCGAAATACTCCTAACCTCATCTCACTCTCGAAGTCAATCTATCGAACAGACACAACAGAACTCGCTCTAACCATCGGTTTTCATATATGAAATGACTAATGGATTTGAGATGAATAGGGGTGCCGTCACCCATTTTCTATCTCTTTTATTGGTCGATCGTTAGTCCTGAGCTGAAACGGTGGCCTTTATTACCGTTCTTGCATTCTACTTCACTTATACTTCACTCACATATCACCTCATCCATCAGATCCCACACGAGCACGACACAACCTCACAGAATAAACGTCAAAGATGAACTTAATTCACCATTCAACTATTCCGTTATCGTGTGAAACCTGAGTGGGGTACGTTCATTTCGCTTAATTTCCACTTCACATCGGTAATAAGGGCCGGTAGTATGAGAATGAAACATAAAAAAGAGCTCAGTTAAGCCCTACCGGCCTCTCCAACCCCGGATGTTGGAGCGTATTGCAATCAACATCTTATTCAAATCGTTTCATGCCTCACTCAATAAACTCAATAATTAAACTAAAAGTTATAACACATATTTATATTAAATTGTAACAATAATTAATCGTATCTGATGATGTTTGCAATACCGTCAAGCCCATCAACCACGGAGGGATTTTCTTGATATTTTCTTATAGTAAAACATTTGAAGAATTTTCTGTTAAATTTTCTAGCCTATTGGAACGAAACTCTGGAAGTTATGGACCTTTATCTATGGCTATCTCATTCTACAAAGAAGCAAGAGCTCGGCGCACAGGCCCAAGATTTCTACTTCGATTGACTTCAAAACTTGACAACACATTCTTGAAATGTTTCGTTATAATAAATTATCAAAAAAAGAGATTTTTTGAAAATGTTAGCTCACTGGAGTAATTAATTGTTTCCATTGATTTAAAAAATAAAAAAATCGAACAGAATCTTTGGGGTCTAGAAAAACTTCTACTCTAACTATGCTGCGTTCGTTTGTTCACTTCTGATTAGTCTGCGCTGAGATACAGTGGACACCGCAAATCATGATTTTTAAGAAGCGTTCTCGAAAATATCTGTTCACCGACTTATTTCTTAATATTTTTCCACGAAAAATTGCAAAATGTTGTTCGAATGATGCTTTTTATCATGCAAAACATTTGAATTTATTTTGTTGAACGATAATTCTGGATAAAATTCGCAAAAATTATGATTTTTTTCAACATCACCCCCCTCCCCCCCTAAAGTAGTATACAAAGCATTCTGAGCAGTACGTTTTTATAGGAATTACTCATTTCCGATGCAACAGCAAATCTTGGAAGTTCCTTGTGCAGCTTTTAAACAGTGAGAAAATCTTCTCAGAACTTGTTATGTTCGTTCAAGTTGCCAAATAGTGCCACGCTTACTTTAGAGGTCTTATAAAATGGATATTTTTGGTTGCTTGGAGAGACGACGCTTAAATTTGAATTTGAAATTGAACTTACCAATTTGAACAATCTTCACAGAATATTGTAATTGTAATTGTAATTGTAATTTATCAGCCCACAACCTGGCAGACCGTGTCCGCCCATCTGCTTGAGTGAGGTTCACTACAAGCTGGTTGTGAGCCTACTAAAGCCTGACCGTTGATATGCACTAGACCGTATAGCACACCGGCTTCCTCCACCAGCAGGCGCTGCTCTGAGTCCCACTGGTTTCAGATACATTAGGTTAGGGATAGTGGAGATGAATAGGGAAATTTAGCATTTAGAAGTTTACTAACTACTACTAACTACTGTGTTTATGGCTGAAAATAAAGCGTACGGAACTATATTAATAATAAAAAATAACAGTTAGTTGGTTTGTTGAATTATATAATGTAAGGTAAGGATGCGAATTCAACACTAGATTGTCCAGGGAAGTCACAGTCGCCCCTACTCTGAACAACGACGCATCGATTCTTCGATCGAATGTGATTCGGTCGAATCCTAGTTACCTTTGATTTTGCTAGCGTTATTAGGAATACGAATGAAACACGGTCGAAAAAACGACACGTCGCCATTCAGAACAACGGCGAATGCCCTCGCCTCTGGCCGAATCAGTTTCGCCGTCAATGCAATTTGTATAAGTACCGATATCGAACCGGATCGGAAAGTGCAAAAGTTCACGAATGCAAAAGTTCAAACTCTGTAACTCGATCGAAGGTGCTTTTGTATGGAAAATTCGGACTCGATCGAGCACAGAACACAAAATGCCTCCCTCGTTCGAAACAATCCGATACGAACGACATACTGAACCGGGATGAACACTCATCTCAATTGGATCAAGATAATTCAAATTGGTGACCAATTCCAGGCATAAGAATGCCTGAAACCACCCAATGGCCTATTGTCAATTTCAAGCAGTACTAGTCATGTCAACTTCGTGATCAATCCAGATGACATAATCGCCCTTATTCTGAATAACAAGCGAAGATACGCGCCCTGTAGTTCATCATCCAAAGCTTAGGGCAATAGGATAGTTACTAGTAATAATATAAAATTTATGAACGTGTTGCACACTTCCCACGTTAAGAGTATTAGTAAGAGTCACAAAGTGGGTTGATAATCGAGACATCTATAGTAATATGGTAGCTCCCTATCAACAGTTGCACTCTGTCCCACCGCTTGCTAATACTCCGCACCTCCTCATTCTGCTAAAAACAGGAGTCACCAGTCATCATTTGACACCGGGTAGGTATGAGGTGGGAGCTTGTGACGACCAGAGCTAAGTCAATCAAACTGCCGATACAAACAGTATGATATGATATTTGTCGCTCTTTCCAGGATGTCGTGCACCTTTGACCCCCATTGAACAATCTTCACAGAATATTAAATATAAAATGGCAGTCTCAATTCATTACCTGTACCTGTCCCTAACAGCTATAGGCCTGAGGTGTCCTTTGCTGTATCATGGTCCATGGCTGCTCGTCCATTAATGTAATCATTTTGAACATTGATATCTAATTGCCACTTAATATGTGCGCTTAGTGTAATCTAAATCATTAGAAAGCAAAATGCAAAGAAAATCTCTTAGTTCGACCATAGTACTTCTAAAGCACATCCTTTGCATTGATTCATTCAAAAATTTTCTGATTTGTTAAACTCACGCCCACGATGACCAATATTATTCATCTGTCTCCATTACTTACAAACCATCAACTGATAAATGATATCAGAGCTTTTTCTCATACCAACAGCGGTTTTCTAGAGCAATCATATGCATTCCGTCATTGAATCATTTGGCAAGCAATAATTTCGATACCCTATTAAGCACGTGGTTCGAAATGACGAATCACATCACATCAAGCATGCATATGAAATCTCCACACAAAGCTATTCGTTGCGCGCCAAAAGATTTTTTCTACAATCTAGTATTCTTTTCTTCGACGACCAAACACTTATGCAACTCGTGCGCGCCAAACACCTATCGATGATCTAGCAAGCATAGGCGACTTTTTCAACGGAAAATTCCCATTTCCATACAAAAAAACTTTATGGATTTTTCCCACTTTCCCGGCAAGTTTTTCTAATTTTTTTGATGTACGAACCCGGTGGGGCTAAAAACTGATCAAACAGAAAAAGAATCATGTAAATCCGTCCATCCGTTCTTACGTGATGCGATTACAAAGAATGATTTCTGCATTTTTATATATATACTAGCTGACCCGTCGAACTTCGTCTCGCCTGAAATTATTTTTTTTAATTTGTGTTTTCGAACAGCAGAGTTGCCAAACGTTAATGTTTCTTATCATTATTTTACTGATTACTTGGCTTACAATAAACGAATTACGACAAATTCATATCCAACACAAAAACTTCGTCCCGAAGAAGAAATATCATCAAGAATTATTGTGGATATGTTCAATGCTTTTGTTACGCAGAAACTAAACAAATGCACCGTTTGCCATCTCATCCTTCGAGTCAGTGTATTAAACAGAGATTGTAGATCTCTCTCAAACTAAAGATTTGACATGTGGGATGATGGATTGGATTGAATCATATCTGACTGGTCGTAGAATGACCGTGAGAATTGGCGACTGCGTTACTCCATCATTCATCGTGAGCTCTGACGTTCCTCAGGGAAGCCATCTAGGACCATTCATATTTCTGCTATATCTAAATGATCTGAATTTCGCATTGCAATGCATGAAGCTATCATTCGCCGATGATTTCAAACTGTTTCATCTCATCAAATATCTGAAAGACTCAAACTTCTTGCAGTCACAGTTGGATGTATTTTCTAACTGGTGCAACGTCAACAGAATGGTTATTAACGCCTTCAAATGCTTCGTTATCTCCTTCTCTCGTAAACGAACAACGATCATGTATGATTACACTATTTCGCAAGCTGTACTAAAACGGGAGACATCAATTAGGGATCTAGGAGTGTTATTGGATTCAAAACTTAGTTTCAAAGATCACATAGAATATACCCTCTCTAAAACATTAAAGATGCTAGGATTCATCTTTCGCATCTCAAAAGATTTCAATAACATATACTGCCTGAAATCGTTATATTGCGCTCTAGTTCGCGAGTATGCTGTTGTTGTTTGGGCACCATATTATCAAACAGATAAGCTACGCATTGAAACTGTTCAGTGCAAGTTCATTCGTTTTGCTTTGCGTCGCCTGCCCTGGAGAGATCCATTGAATCTTTCAAGCTACGAAAATCGTTGTAGGCTCATACACTTCGATTTGCTAACTGTCCGCCGTGATACACAAAAAGCTGTTTTCGTCGCGGACCTCATCCAATCTCGAATTGATAGTGCAGATCTCCTACAACAGCTAAGTTTTGACATTCTTCGGCGTAATTTGCGGTTTAATCCCTTTCTCAGAATTCCTCGTGCTAGAACTAACTATGGCTTCAATGAACCGTTTTCGAGTATATGTCGCGTATTCAATACTTGCTCTGATGGATTCAATTTCAATTTATCTCGTAACGCCATTGAAACCCGTTTTCTCCAAATCTT
Source organism: Malaya genurostris (assembly GCF_030247185.1). NCBI lineage: Eukaryota > Metazoa > Arthropoda > Insecta > Diptera > Culicidae > Malaya > Malaya genurostris. Next base: position 137,067,032 of record NC_080571.1, on the reverse strand, counting down.
TTCTCGCTAGTTTTATTAGGATAATTAGTCAATATGAATAGTTGTTAGTTAGCTTTGTAGTTTAAATAGGGGGAATTTAAGATTTCGTTATGTATCATTTGGTCAAATGTTATTTGTTGATACAAAAGATGAGAAGGTTTTATGCCTGCTGGAGAAGGAGAACCAAAATCTCAGCTCCAGCAGGCTTTTCCCTTGCTCCTAAATAAACAAATAAATAAATTAACAGATGGATGAGAAAGAGATGACCAAGATAAATACTTTAAATTGACCCCACAAATTTCCAAAAGCAGCCCTCGGGGATTGTTGTTTATCATTGAATATTAAGACTTATTTGTACTGAAGACGTTTAAAATTTAATAGCAAATCCTTAGGGATTATCGAAAGTAATAAACTAATTTTGAACGGTTGTCCACAACCTACTTCACCGCTAGTGATATTACTTAGTCGTGTTTGATGAATGTTCGTAGCAGGATAATGACAGGATCAATTTTCGATTAACGAATTAGCGATAAAATGAAAAATACTTGGACATTCGAAAGTTCAAATTACCCTTTTATTAAATATTGTGTCCATTAACTTTGACATGAACGCTATATTCGTTCAAGAATTGTATCAAAAGGCCTCTCATTCGTCGAGCCACCACATCGGTTTGCTTAGTATTCAGTCCTGAGAATCAATATTCTGTTCTAGCGGAGTGAACATGAGGAGTGATTATACCAGTATTCTTCTTATCGTTAAAGCCAATGTATAACACAGCAGATCTCACAATTAATGGTTCTTACATGCCACGATTTCTCCTTCAGATATGATATTCACGATTCGCATATGGTAATTCGTCAAGTTCTCCAAAGTTCGGAAAATGAAATGATTTGGCTTAAGCAGCTTACAAATGTCATGAATAGCATCCTAAGCAAACCGTTTTGAAGTAAACCACTCTTGAAAACTCACTCGAATCGGCTGAACAAACGTCAGCATGCTAAATGCAAGGAAAATATTTTCATCTGAACTCATTATTTCAACAGCAGAATCCTATCATTGATACGTAAAAAAATCGTTAGATAATTTGATTTGTTCAACTCACGCCCACGATGGCCAACATAATTCATCTAACTACATCTGCTGGTAAATGACATTAGAACTTGTGTTTCTGTTTACGGTATAGCTAAAACAGTCATTTGGCAAGTAATGATTTTGATACCCTATTAAGCACGTGTTTCCCAGTGACGAATCTATCATGCTTGTAAAATCTCCACCCAAATCTACTCGTTGCGCGCCAAACGATTTTACAAAGATCTAGTATTCTTTTCTTCAACGGCGAAATACTGAGCATCTCCTTGCGCGCGAAACATCAATTGTAGATCTAGCAATCATTGGCGACTTTTTCAGTGGAAAATTCCATTGTCCATACAAAATAACATTATTGGTTTTCCCCACTTTTCCGGTAAGTTTTCCTAATTTTTTTGATGTACGAACCCGGTGGGGGTAAAAACTGATCAAACAAAAAAAAAGCATCTCAATCCGTCCATCCGTTCTTACGTGATGCGATTACAAAGAATGATCTCTGCATTTTTATATATATAGACTAGCTGACCCGTCGAACTTCGTCTCGCCCGTTTTTTTTTAATTTATGTTTTCGGACAGTAGAATTGCCAAACCTTATGCTGTTAATGTATCTTTCCATTATTTTACTGATTACTTGGCTGTGATGAATTCATAAAAAAATTGTGAATATGTTAAAAGCTTTTGTTACGCAAAAATAAAGCGAATGCACCGCGAATCATCTTTTGAGTCAGTGCATCGAATAGCGATTGTTGATCTCTCTCAGACTATGGTTTCGACATATGGAATAAAAAGTGAAGCAAAAATAACTGAGATGACTACTTTAAATTGATTAGAACAAATATACAAAAGCTGCCCTCGCGACTTGTAGTTCGTCACTTCTCGCTAGTCTGGTGATATTATTTAATCGTGTTTGATGAATGTTCGTAGCGTGACAATCACAGGAAAAAAATTCCATTAACAATTTAGCGATAAAACTTTATTTTTACTTTCAATGTACGACTTCCGGTCAGTCAGTAACTATTTAGTAAATTTTTTGGTGTAGAGGAGTGCGGTGGGCAAAAAAAATAAAAATTTTAACATTTCAGAGACTCGGATGTTTCGCATCGCTAAGTTCGACTCCTCTGGTAGACGGTAAAAGTTTAGATGCGAGAAATCTTCTTCTTACTTAAATGAACCTTGTTACGTCGAATTTTCCGCACTTTATCTTCAAATCCTTACTCCTCCTTGAGTACTATGGTTAGTTTGATATTGTTAAAAAATCGAATGATAAAATCAGTAATTCTTGGACATTCGAAAGTTCAAGTTACCATTCTTTTAAATATTGTATCCATTAACGTTTACATGAACACTGCATTCGTTTAATAGTTTTATCAATAGTCATCTCATTAGTCAACACCACATAATTTTGTTTAGTACCCCACCTACAATTAATGAATGGTGGAGTTCGGCACTGAGAATCTATATCAGAAAGTTTTATATGAAAATAATGTGCAGTTCTTCTGTTATAGAGGAGTGAAGATGAGGAGTGATTGTACCAGTATGCAGCTTATCGTTCGAGTCAATGCATAAAATCTCACAACTAATGGTTTTCAATCCACCAGAATTTACCCGACGCGAACGAACTTCAGCATGCTAAATTCAAAGCAAACCTCTATGATTGATCTCATTATTTAAACAGCAGCATCTTATCATTGATTCGTACAAAAATCGTTCTATTTATAAGTTGATTTGTTCAACTCACGCCTACGATGGCCAACAATAAACAACTAATTGATTACATTGCACACAATGCATCTTCTGGTAAACAGTATCAGAACTTTCGATCATGTTTACGGTATAGCTAGAACACCCATATGCGTTCCATCTATGAATCATTTGGCAATCAATACTGTTGATACCCAATTAAGCACGTGGCTCGAAATGACGAACCACATGAATTCACACAAAACAACTCGTTGCGCGCCAAATGATTCTTTCAACGATCTAGTATTCATTTCTTCGACGGTCAAACAATTATGCAACTCGTTATGCGCCAAACACCTATCGATGCACGCATCTAGCAATCATTGGCGACTTTTTCAGTGGAAAATTCCATTGTCCATACAAAATAACTTTATTGGTTTTTCCCACTTTTCCGGTAAGTTTTCCTAATTTTTTTGATGTACGAACCCGGTGGGGGTAAAAACTGATCAAACAAAAAAAAAAGCATCTCAATCCGTCCATCCGTTCTTACGTGATGCGATTACAAAGAATGATCTCTGCATTTTTATATATATAGATAGATATATAGATATATATTTATTTATATATATATATATATATATATATATATATATATATATATATATATATATATATATATATATATATATATATATATATATATATATATATATATATATATATATATATTTATTTATATATATATATATATATATATATATATATATATATATATATATATATATATATATATATATTTATATATATATATATATATATATATATATATATATATATATATATATATATATATATATATATATATATATATATATATATATATATATATATATATATATATATATATATATATATATATATATATATATATATATATATATATATATATATATATATATATATATATATATATATATATATACAAGTAAGAACCTGTATAAGTGGCATCTCTGATTTCTATTCTTATCATTTCACTTGAAGAACATACCTCAAACGATGAATAGTTATTAATCTTTTGTATATATTTTGCAACAAAATCTTGTAAAACATCTATGTCTAGTTGTATGTGGTTAATTTCTTCATTCAGATACAACTGATTTTGTTCTTCATTAATTATCTGAAACAAATATAACTGAATAATCAGAAAGATATTTACTGATGCTTGTTCACAAACAGTATCATGCGACTCATTTTCCTTGGTTTTGCAAACCTTAAGAAATTTGTTGGCTGCCAGAAAATCTTTCCAGAGTATATACAGAAGTCTATCTGATTCATTGAAGCGTCTTTCGTTTACTTCAAATTGTACATGACAATGAGTACGCATACGATGTTGGTCTCTAGTGACTTCTTCACATTCCTGGTTACTTTGAATCCCTTTTATCTCAAAACTAAGACGAGCCACATCAAAATTTGGGAGTTTTCTGAAGATAGAACGCGTTAGAACGGTTAAACAGCATAAAAATCATTCGTTATTCAACTTACATGTAATTTGTTTCAAAAATCTTCATAACTGCTTTCTCCGGGCTCAAATCATATTCACCAAATACTCCCAATTTCGTTGTAGGTTTGACTCGAGGCATTTTAAAGCTGTAGTTTTAGAAATGAAATGATTATAAGCCAGTTAAGTTAGTTAACCAAGCATGAACAAGTAGCATGTTTCTATGGTAATAAACAATCACGATGTACACTGATAAAAATTTGTACGATCGATTCATATGAAAACAGTACACTCAAAAAATATGTCACTTACTTTTCAGATGCAAAACCATATAAATATTTTCCATAATGTTTTACACGTAAATGATACTATTCTCACACATAGCATTCATTTTTTCCATACAATAAAAATTATTGTTGAAAACATATGCATTATATATGTGCCACACTTATTTATTATGGGAATGTCACATACCTATCATTTGAAAACTGTACATCTTCTATTTGAATAATATGTATGTTTCATGTGAACTTCACTAACCTATCATAGGAAAATCACATGGAGTTTACCTGAAATTGGTATAGCTTTTATTTAATTTTCAAGCAACTTATGTGTTGTTATAATAATTCTCAGATCTATTTTCCCACGACAAAAGGGCATAAATACAAGTGACAGTTTCTATTTGTTTATTTTTTCTTTCAAGAATCAATCAATAAATGCAATACTGTCCTCAGGAACTTGATCGTTATCTGCACATGGTTGATCTGCGTTTTCGATTTCTGGTGCATTCAGTGCTCTTAATATTTTGTGTTTCTGAAAATAAATAAATGAAATAGGCTGTGAAGGTTGACAGAAATATGGCTTCAAAAATATGTGTTAATTACATTTCGTTGTCTCCAGATTGCGATATTATTAAACAAATCGTCATACTTCCATGCAGTTTCCGTCGGTTCTAAATAAGTTTGTAGTTGTTCGACTGTGATTGTAAGCAACTCAAATACTCCAATTCCGGACTCTGAAAAATTTAAAGCTAAATGATTGTACTATTCTTTATGATCAGTAGGATATATTTACGTTCAAAAACTTCCAGTAAACTTTTCGGGAATCCTAAATCCGCGAGCAACGTATCTACTAACGTCTCGTTACTTGACGCCATTTTGAAATTCTTATTTCTTACAGTTTACTATCACATAATATTCATGTGTTTTTCACAAAAGATGTATGTGCTGTACACTTAAGAGCTATCGGGTATCCGTTGAAATTTACATATAAACACATAAATGTCATATGATGCATATAAACATAATGTGAATGGTAGTTTTTAATAAGTATATGCTTTTTCACATAGAATTAATGTGTCGTTTGGGCTCAGTGCACTGTGCTAAATTCTCATTTTCATATTATATGATATTTTAATATATTTGCGCTATTGGAAATTCCAATGAAAATTACATGGTGTATCAATATCGTGTCAAACATATAAGATAATCATATAAAAACATAAAACTTTTCTTAAAGTTATTTTCATAAAAAATTCATATAGCGAATGGAATTTCCAGACACAATAAAATTTATTAGCAGCCCCTATAACAACTATTAGATAATCACACAACATATATTGGAACAATTTATATAGTGCATATTCTATTCAATCAGAATTTATATAGATAGATTCATGTAAAACATATGGCTTGTTGTATAACATTTATAAATAGCCTTTAATGCAGGTCATTGTAGTTCCATATAGCAGTAATATATAGATCAAATGATTGAATTAAACAAGTGATGCGAATATGCAATATTGTTAAAAACAATGGGCTTATTATATTAAGAGGAATTAAAAGCTGCAATAAAAGATAGTTGCATTAATATAAAAACTTTGTTATTTATTGTTATCATTTCATAATAATTTTGTTTTTACACTTACGTCTATCGGTGATTTTTTGTTATCGCGCTATTCTTTCAGGATTCGAGCTTTACTACTGGTGAATCCCTGGAAGCACTTTCTGATATTAACGGTAAAGAATTGTTACTATTAAATAAAAACTAAATCATTTTACTAGTCAGTAATGAAAAAATGAAACATACCTTATTATTTCATGATTCGTAAATATATCCTTAATGGGAGTTGAAAGAGCTAACGTGTCTGCGATTAAAAATTGCTTTATGATGCAGAAATCCCAGGTGAACTGTCTGACGCAGCTGATGAATATCGAGGACTCATCACATACATAATGAAATGGGATAAGTTCTATCGAGTTTTCATATAAATTGTATGTGATATTCTTATCAATTCATTATTGTTACACTAATTTTGACTTCATGTACATTCTTTAAAAAAATATATATTTCATATGGCTTCAATGAGTTATACAATGCATACGATTCATATAACGAATCTAATGAATATAAAAAAGATTTTTATTTCAGTGTAGTCATCTCAAATATATAGGAACAAATAGTTAAAATCACAATTTCTAGTAAGGTGAAATTGCATTCCAGCCTTGATATATATGAGAAGAAAAATTGTTTTTACTACCATGTGAAAATGGTATAATAAATATATGGTTTGATAGACGATTGTGAAGTTTGAAAATACTTCATATAGTCCATATCAACAGAATTTATGTAGTAAACACATTATCGTATTGTGTTTCGACTATGTATGTAATATGTGCTGACTATTGAGCAATCCAATCAGCGTGGTCACCACGAGATAGCGTTATGGTGATTGTTTTGACATATCCCATGTATTTAGAAAATTTTTTGACGAATTTTTCAATTTACTTGAGTTTGAAAGAATGCAGATGGCAAAACCTTACAAATATGGGTAAAAAAAAACGATTATTCACGTGTTGTCATCAAATATATGATTTCCAATTGTCCTATACTCTTGACAATCTCGGATGAAATTTGAAATTTTCAGTTCACATACAGATTTGATTTATATGATAAAACATGAGTAAATAGACTAGTCATAAGACTTTTGATCATAATTTATCAATTAATGTCAAAATCCAACCCAAAAAACAAAAAATATCCCATGTATGAAAACAGTACCCAACCTCACTTCTTCGAATTTGGTATTTCATGTTACGATTTCTCCATAAATATCAATCAAACATACCACGGAAAGTTACTGAATCATAAATGATCGATTTTTTTACCAAATTTTCACACGTTTTTGTATGTTAGTATTCGAATCGTAAGAAAAAAATAAAAACCCTGCATTTTGTTCGAATCTTCAAGCAAAATCTGAAAATTATCACCATCGCTTAGTTCAAAGGTCGCCACTCGGGCAGCGCAGCGATCGCAAAAGAGTTGGATGGATTCTTCAATACAAATGGTCACTATCTCGCCTCAGAGTAGGACATACGAAAATTACACATGCTCACACCATCACTCAAGTAGACCCACCAACATGTGCCAGTTGCAACACCAGACTCAATGTAGAACACCTCTTAGTCAATTGTCGGGAATTTGAAGCACTCCGCCACCAGTACGACTTTCCGTCCTCCATTCGGGACATCCTCTCAAATGATCCTGGCCGAGAGGAGGTGCTATTACACACTTAAATTTTTTAGCTGAGTCTCGGCAAAAAAATGCCGAGATTCGAACAGCCGAGTAATCAGCAACCATCTCGGCAAAAATAAAATTACTGAGCGTCTCGGCACCCTCAAATTTGACAAACGTCAAATATTGCCGAAATCGTCAGCATAAGATTTACTGTTTGCTCAGTGAAACGTTCACTGAATATTCGGCAATCCAATAAAACGAAAAAATGAAAAAAAATAGATTACCGAATCATCAGTAATTAAAAATCTAGTGAATTAATTTTGTTTGAAATTTCTCAACATTATAAACACGCCATTCAGGATCAAAAATTCATTTTATTAACACTTAAAGGAGGCTTACAAATTTGTTGCCAGTAGTGCTTAAAACACAGACTAACAGACAGGACACTCAAATTAGATTCTTCAATTATTTTAACGATCATTTCGAATATTTCTTTATTTGGGACAGTACTCACATGTGTCATGATGGCGCCACGTTACCCTATCAAAAACATCCTGTCTGTCATCTAGACTGTGTTTATTTTTTTCATTTACCAACAGAGTTGCCATTCATACAGAATTACCTGTAATGTATTGATTTGTATGCGTCCACGCGAATTTCATGCAGGATACAGATTTAATACATATTGCTAAAACTATATACATAATTGTGCCTACTTCTCATCCTCCAACGCAATACAAAATCGAACCCGTTTTGTTACAATATTTACTTGCTTCTGGTCTGCCGCCACTTGATTTCGGGTGAAAACTACCAAAACAATAAAAAATAGTCTAGATGAACAACGTTGAGTCAAATAATGGTTACCTTCAAACATCGCGAAAAAGTTAAATATATTATCAACCTAATCCAATAATTTATTGTGACCATTCATTTTCAAATATTTTGATGAAATCAGGCATCCCTGCAAGCAGCTGATCGTTGTTGACAAACGAAGGGAAACCAACTAGTAAAAAAACTTTTACATAACACAAGGGGTGTACAGATAGTAAATAGTTCGCGCAGTACAATATAGGTGGAGCTAGTGCATAACAAAAAATTATTTTATATAAGAATTTACTCATACTGTCATGTCTGTTAGTCTGTGCTTAAAGCCTCTACCTGAAAACATGTAGCATAAAAAAAAGCTGCATTTTCAGATGCGGCCACCTTGAGTCGAGCTGGAAATATGAAAATAAAAATATATATTGATTTTTGGCTTACAAAAATGTTCAATATTTAATGATGCATATACGGTTTTGTTTAAAAAATAAACTTACTTTGATCTATTGAATTATTCCATGCATTGGGTTATTTTTTCGCATATCCCCCAAAGTTTTGTCTCAAGGACGCTTTGAGCTCCGTGTTGGGTGTTTTTCCCTTATAATCGGGAGTGCTCTGATAAAGTCGCTTTTTATAAAGCGAAACATGTCACTATATTTATTCAATATTTTCACTTGCAAGTGGTTCCATGCTTCTTGCGAAGCGAAAATGTAACGCGACGATAAATGATAGCTGTCGTGCTGAATCTCGGCAACAGCTAGCGCATATTCCGAAATCTCGGCAAACGTCTCTGCTGATGTCGGCATATCTGTTGTTTACTGATAAATTCAGCAAGCAATCATGCCAAATTTCGGCAAAGTGAAGCATTTTACCGAAATATCAGTGAATGCATTTAACGAAGTTCAGAAACATGCGTATATTATACATTACTGAGCAATCAGCAAATTTACGTGTTGCTGATCAGTTCCGGCATTTTATTATGCCGAGCTCAAGAAATGTTTTTAAGTGTGTACGGTTCCTGCGAGACGCCAAGATACTTGACGCCCTCTAGAACAGTGAAAATCAGTAAACAACTGAACCAAACAACGAAGAACAAGATGACTCATCGTAACCCGTAACCAGTGTTGGTGATTGCCGAAAATTTGACAGAAGCTGCTATATTGCTCTCTATATTGTATACAACATTTTCAATTCGGTAGAAGATCCTATAAGAACTCGAGTCATTCAATGCATGAACCGCGAGAGAATTTTTCTACATTTCTTCGCTCCACTTTATACTCTGAGTATTTCACGGCCCTTGAAAAAAAATACAGTCTGATAATGATCGTTGCTGTGTGGAATTTCCCAAGAGAGAATCGCAAGTTGACAATTATCGCAGAAAATCGAATCGATGGTTCAACTTGATGTTTCTCATACTAGGTTGCAATATTTCAAAACCCTTGTGTGGAGCAATCACATACATTTTCATAGACACAACTTATACAAAGGTTATATGCACATAGTTAGAATAAGCGGCAATAGTAAAATGATTCTATCGCAATTATCCACTGCCCATACAGAATCGGATCGCGAAACGAGAATAAGCGACCGTTTGTTGCTTCAGAGAGGATCCCCACAGCAGCGTGCTAACCTTTGATTCTCAGAAATGTCATCGAAAAAAATTTGCTCTCGCACTGGTGTCTATTCTATGTTAAATGAGCCATGCCGGGTGTTTGTTTGTTGCGATGATATTAGTCTCTTTTTGATGGCACTGATTCATTCGTGTAAAGAATGAAGAGTGAGCATTCTTTGATACGATAAAAGCCATCCTTGCCCGTAACCATGGACCGAATCAACTCTCACCCGGAACGTGAATTTTTTTTTTATGTTTACCTATTCTCTAAGAACTTGAAATGTACACATCGTTTTCCTTCCGTTCCCTCAGGGCTTAATGACCCTAGTGGTTAAAGGCCAAATAATTAAATAAATAAAATAAATAAAATGGTCAATAAACAGATGTACTATGTTATTGTCGCATAAAGTTACAATATAGCAGAAAATTTCACACGTGGGAAACATCAGTGATTGATTTAAATAAATATTTTATTGTGACTTTGTGTTGTTTGGTAGGTCTTGCAGGTGAGTAAAGCTTGTAGCCTTACTAGTTTCGTTGTTGAAATTGAATTTTTCAACAATTTTGCCGACAACGGCTATGTTTTTCAGTGAAATCGACGGAACATTCATTCATTATCGGTTGCTGTAGAAACAACATCAAGCAATTGAAGAAAAACATCAAGCAATTGAAGAAAAAACATCCTCCGCATCCCGGATTCAAATCGCACGAATCCGACGAAAAAAAACAATATATCGCTGTTGGATATCGAGGATTGTATCTTAATTTGGTTATTAATTTCGTTCATGCTACCCATTCCTGCTTCAGGAAAAACCGGACAGTGCTTGGAACAACAGCTGCTACCAAGCAATGCTTCTCCGTGTCTACGTTGCTAATTAATATTTCACCAAACATATCATCATTTCACTTTGATTAGATGCGAAAATAAAATAGAACTGAATTAAAATGTTTTGTTGTTCTTGTTCTAGAATTTTAATTCATAAACCTTTTAACATTAGCGCATGTTTTACTGACATTCAGCATTGTTGCATCAACCACCGTTATTAATTTTGAAATGACTAGAAGTGAAAGGTCAAAAATACCATGCCTCTGGTTGTAGCAAAAACTACAACGTAAATATGGATTCGGTCAAGGTGAGGCTAACCATCTCAATCGTATTAGTTATTCGTACAATATACTGTTCAATATTACTATTCTAGAGTCAATACCATTTATAGTAAGCATGAACTTGACTATTGTTAAAATCATCTGATTTCATAGTCGGCTGAAAAGCACTATACTCTCATGGTCAAGTTGGCCCTCTATATAGTAACAGTTACCATACTATTTTTCTAAGTGCATGTTCTAGATCTACATGCATAAGAGCAAATTCAGCAGCTGCAAGATTCATATGGGTGGTCTAGAATGTAAATGAAACTGAAACAAACGTATCCCCAGCAATCCGTTTTAGTTTTATTTATTCGACCAGTTCTACTGTCAAATTTAAAACTTGTATACATTGCTGTTCTATTTTTTCTATATTTGAAACACAGATAAAACGCTGCTGGGGCTGCCAGTTTATTTTGTTATAATTTCTAGATTTAAATATTAAAACTGACATAAATTATGCATCTAGAACTAGAACACTCCTGAATATGCCCTAAGAGCCAATTCAGCAGCTAGAAGTTCTATATGGAAGATATATAATAGAACAGAAACTGGAACAAACGTATCCCCAGCAAGCCGTTCTAGTTTTATTTATTCGACCAGTTCTTCTGTCAAATTTAAAACTGGTCTACGATGCCGTTCTATTTTTCGTATATTTGAATCACGAGTAAAACAGTGCTGGGGCTGCCAGTTTTTTTTGTTATAAAATCCAGATTTAAATTTTGTAACTGACATAAATTATGCATCTAGAACTAGAACACTACTGAATATGCCCTAATTTATGTCAGTTTTAAAATTTGAATCTAGAATTTATAACAAAATAAACTGGCAGCCCCAGCAGCGTTTTATCCGTGTTTCGAATGTAGAAAAAATAGAAAGGCAGCGTAAGAGCAAATTCAGCAGCTGCAAGATTCATATGGGTGGTCTATAATGTAAATGAAACTGAAACAAACGTATCCCCAGCAATCCGTTTTAGTTTTATTTTTTCGACCAGTTCTACTGTCAAATTTGAAACTTTGTAAGCTTTTGTATTTTGATTCAATCCGGAGATGATCCGATCGTTTTGGAAGAGTTGCTTATTCATCAATCCTGCACAAGTGTTGAATTAGAGTGCCTATAACCAGAGTGACGGCATCTCATCCGTAATATTGGAAACAAGTCAAAACATTTTATTCAAAATTTTGGAAGTTTCTTTAGCTTTGACAATATTTAACAGGTCATTTTCTCGTCTGGAACAAAGCTGTGATTCCAAACGAACAGCTGTCGTCACTCTGGTTATAGACACTATATGTTGAATGATTCTGATATACCACTCACTTGAATGTAAATCAACTACAAAATGTAATTTGCAAAATCTCGCAAGCAAAACTCTTACAAATAACGTATCATATTAGGTCAAATATAAATAAAAATATTCTCTGCAACAAAATGTGACACTCAAGTTCATCTCTCTTTGTTCCATGAAATTCGTTCCATTGACTCACTACTTCACGACTAACTTTCTTTATTTGAGACTTGAATCTAAGCTTCCTCCGAAAGTTGAGTTCCTACCCAAGCATCAATGCATCCGCAGTGCTACATTTCCTAGATGATCATCAGTAGAATGCGACAATACAATACTCTTTTCGATCTCGAGTCATCAGTTCCCATGAAAGCAAAGAATTCCTTCAATTTAGCAAACTGTTTATTTATGTTAGGGTTTCTTGGCAACTGGTTAGTAACAACTAGAACAGTCAAGGGGCAAATCACTCTAAACTCTACACGCTTACTTGTGGGTACTCAGTGGCTGAATCAAAAGTACTCATTTTCGAAAACTGTGACCAGCTGTCAAAAAATGAGTAAAATATAAAACTTTCACTGAGTAGAATTAGCTTCATCCGACATTTTCATGTTTGCAATTTTGAAGACTTAAAGTTGCTCAAAATGGAAAAAATCAGAGATCTAGGGGACAGTGAGTCGTATGAGGCTCTAGTTGGTAAGTAGAGCTAGCTTCTGCGAGGATTTCTCTGTATTTTTGCAAGTTTGTCTAAAAAGGGATCAACAAATCCGGATCGGAGACCTGGAATTTTCCAGAGGAGCTACTATTTTCTCCGGTCATACAGTGGACTCAGGTATTAAGACGAAATTATCAATCCACTAGGCGCTGTTCAATCAATTACATGATTTTTCAGAACCTGACTGATTACTTGGTATCTGCAAATAGAGTACCGCATCTAGTTTGTGATGCTGAAACGTTTAAAATTGGATCATACTGTGTCATTGTTGATGGTGTTGTTGTGTTAAAAAACAGTTCAGAAATGCTGTAGACATATATTTTAAAACGTTCTCCGTCTTCGTCATACAAATTCCAACACTAGTGAAAATTCTTCACGATTGTAATTTACAAAACGAAAAAAACATACAGCTCACAAAACGGTGCATAAAATTGCCGGAGTGCTTAAGCTCTACTTATGTGAAAACAGAAATTATTTCATAAAACTAAACAATTTGAAGACAATACCAAAGATAAATAATAAAGACATGTATGTGCCTACAAAAATTTAAAAAAATCTGGTTCGTACCCGGTACTTTCTAAAATGACCGCACTCACCGCTTGGGGGAGCGCGAAAGTTATTGTGTTGTAAACAAATCAAGTTGAAGTGTGCCATGAGTGAAACGAAATCAAATGTCAACATTTCACTCATTTTGAAACTGTTATTGTGTAATCTCCGTTTCAATATTTGAACTTCCTAAGGTAATCGAATTTGACAAATAAAAGCAATTACCAACTACATTTGTATATCCTTAGCTGCTTCCAGATTGGCATATGTGGTGAACGTTCAGGAGAGCGTTTGGCGACAATGGTAAGGTCTTCAATCTGCTGCCCAACGACTTTGACTAGCCAGTTAGGTAAAGTTTTTAGCTAAATGAATTATGGAGAAAACATCCAGTTCGCTTTCTGAAGGTAGCTGATTTGGTCATAGGGTGAAATATCGAGACAAGGATACATAAAAACAAGATCGTAAACTACGGGGTTCACTGGCTCTTTTTTTGAGATCATCGACGAAGAGAAATCCGAATCTCCAAATGGAATGAAAATATGCAGCTCGAAGCAAATGTTCAAAGTTCTGTTTGATTATATTCACAATGATGCGAATTCTGTGATATACGGACTGCTTATGTTGTAACCACATAGGTGGTCACCAACAGAGCCTATGGAACCACCATGAACACGAACTAATTCTCTTAACTCCGAGAATATTCCTCTCCTAGCATATGGAAAACTTTTGAATACAAATCTGGACTTTTTTTTATAAATAAAGTATATAGACTAGAATTAAACCAATTTTTTCGATCCGAAACTAACATCTAAACTAAAACAATATTATTAATTAGAAAAAAATAAAGCTTATTTTGACATGCGGATCTGGTCCTTTGGCTGTCAACAGTCGGGCAAACGGCTGATGGCGATGACTTCATCAGAACCGAAATCAGAACGAAATTCAGGCGGACACAGTTGTATCATTTGAGGCGTGTCCCTTGTTGCGATGAGGCAGCCAGGCACTAGAATGTCTACCATGCTGACATTTTAACGTCTCTCCTTACGTTGCACTTGAATCAAGTTCTGAAGTCAAAGTCTGCTGTTAAGATTATAGAATCAAAATGTTTGTCGGGTGAGAAGAAACTTTCAATAAATATCAGACCACACTTTACGAACCTCTTGCAACAATTATATGGATCGAAAAGTTGAACAATTGACTGAAAATCATAAGCTAAGGTTTTCCATTCCAGAAGCATTTCATAAGAACGAGGTTTGCTTATTTCTTTGAAATACTCGTACCATTGATTTACATTTTCCACATAATTGATGTAATCTGCTCTGACTTTTTCGTGGTACATGGCAGAATGTCACAAACCTGGAAGTTGAATCCTGAGCTTTCCGATGTTCTTCAGCGCTAAAGAGACTGATTGTATGTAGCTTTACTACAAACGGAAAAAGGATGTATTCAAACTTTCATTTAACTGCTATAATGCGCATCGGCTGTAAATCGTCCGCTTGTGGTTAATGTAAATAAACACAAGACGAACTTAAAAAAATTGAAATAAAATATAAAATCTCAATGTTTACCAACAAGTTAACGAATCAGAAGAGCTCTCATGGTTTGACATTTGCATTGTATTTTGGTGATGGGAACTCAGCAGTGCAACTAGTTTGTTATCATCGTTGCCAGTTTCACGGAGGACCGTGAAAATGCGACAAAAAAAGATCGTCACTGTCATGTCTGTAATTTGTCTGTGACAATACTGCGTCTGAAAATAAATGAAAATTTGTAAAACTATTAGTTTTCTTTTTAGTTGTTGAGAAATCATAGAGACGTAAAATCTATCCATATTCAATGAAAAAATGAGTAATTTCCACTCGCTTACAAGTGTCAACAAAAACGAGTAATTTCTACTCAAATTTTGCGAAAAACGTATTTACCCAAAAATGCGTAATACCTATTCTACTCAATTTTGGGTAGGTATAGTTTTTGCGAAATTGGGTAACTTTTGACTCAATTTTGGGTAGCCACAAATAAGCGTGTAGATAAATTTGGGTAATTTAAAATTAATCCAACCTAGTTTTGCCTAATCTTGTTTGAAGTGTATCTGTCATTCGAGCTCCCACGCAGAGATGCCATTTATACAGATTTTTCTGTATTATACAGATTTATCTGTATTATACAGATTTATCTGTATTATACAGATTTTTACACGCGCTTACAGATTTAATACAGAGTACAGATTTTATACAAATTTCTCAAATTAAATACAGATTTATACAGATACCACAAAAAGTAAGAAAGAAATAATGAGACTTTTCCGTCTGAGCGTGTTTGATTACCCATATTCAAATGAAATTTTTTTCGTGCAGCGTCATGAAACTTTATTGTCAGACTGAAAAGTTGTATGACCTGACTTGACGTTGCGTAATGGGCGTTTGAATTCCATGTTTGAATTCCAAGTCATCATTTTCAAACGAAAAAAGTATATGGATTTACAATTCAATTGTGGTTGATAACAAAAACAATTATATTTCGTCGTTGAATGTTCATGTCCGTGCGGCAAGGACTTACGATATAAAGAAATGCTCTTTGCATCTGCCATTCTATAATAATAATCTAATGGAATAACATCTTCAAACATCATTTTATTTCCGAAATTTCCTTTCTGAATACAGATAAATACAGATTTTTTATACAAAACAATACAGGTTTTCTATGAAAAATATCTGGCATCTCTGCTCCCACGTTCACAGCTTCTTATGTCAAAATAATGCTTTTCCAGATCTCGGCTAAACTTCTTTAATCCCATTCTAATCCAGCGAGATCCCTGCTAAACTTTTTTACTCCCGGTAAAACTTGTTTGAGTTCAGACAAAGTTTAGAGTGATTTGCCCCTTGGTCGTACAAGAACTTCAGTGAAAACAGGTCTTGAAATCTATGAGAGCAATCCACAGCTTATATTAATGTAGTTCATAGTCTTGGTTGAAATAATATTTCGAGTTACATACGCAATACTCATTCATATCTGTGATTGCATGCCTAAAACAGTATTACTACAATCCAAGGGGCAAATCAGTCTAAACTTTGTCTGAACTCAAACAAGTTTTACCGGAGGTAAAAAAGTTTAGCAGGGATCTCGCTGGATTAGAATGGGATTAGAGAAGTTTAGCCGAGATCTGGAAAAGCATTATTTTGACATAAGAAGCCGTAAACGTGGAAGCAGAGTTGCCAGATATTTTCATAGAAAACTGTACTGCTTTGAATATAAAATCTGTATTTATCTGTATTCACTAATGAAAGGAAATTTCGGAAAAAAATGATGTTTAAATATGTTATTCCATTAGATTATTGTTAATGAATGGCAAATGCAAGGAGCATTCCTTTATATCGTAAGTCCTTGCCGCACTGACAAGAGCATTCAACGACGAAATTTAATTGTTTTTTTTATCAACCACAATTGAATTGAAAATCCATATACTTTTTCCGTTTGAAAATGATGACTTGGAATTCAAACATGGAATTCAAACGCCCAATACGCAACGTCGTCAGGTCATACTACTTTTCAGTCTGACAATAAAGTTTCATGACGCCATGACTTCCTTGAACATGAGTTCAAATTGGTTTCAAATTATGATATAAATGTATTTCAGCGTTCATCATTAAACAGCTGCACGAAAAAATGTTCATTTTAATATGGGCAATCAAACACGCTTAGACGGAAAAGTTTCATTATTTCTTTCTTACTTGTTGTGGTATTTGTATAAATCTGTATTTAATTTGAAAAATCTGTACTCTGTATTAAATCTGTAAGCGCATGTAAAAATCTGTATAATACATATAAATCTGTATAATACAGAAAAATCTGTATAAATGGCATCTCTGCGTGGGAGCTCGAATGACAGATACACTTCAAACAAGATTAGGCAAAACTAGGTTGGATTATTTTTAAATTACACAAGTTTATCTAGACTAGTTGGGATTAAATGAGATTAGAGAAGATTATTTTGGAATTACATGAGTTGATTAGTATGAGATTGTCTAGAGTTTAGAGTGATTTGCCCCTTGCTACAATCCGATGACAATTACAATGACAAGTTGTGACACTCATTCAACGATATTGTTCGCGGTTTTGTGATCTCCAGTAGAAGAGAAATCGAAGCCATATATTTAACTGAGGCGATCTTTTCGTTTCTTAAAGCAGTAAATACTTGTACTATTATGCCACTTAGTATTCTAAAAGAAGAAACCTTCGCAGCGAAGAGAAGAGATTTTTTTATTTATATTTTTCAACTGACCGAAACGTAACCAAGGTTACTGGTAATTGTTGTTCTAAGAACAACAATCTACAAATCTGTGTTGCCAGTTTCAACATATTTTCAAGTGGTTTCGTTTTGACATTACCAGTTACTGAGGGGTAGTTAAATTTGCGATACAGTTTTGATGGCAGGCCGTGTCGTCGGTATGACTGTCGGTATTTCGTTACAGAAATATATATGTGCAAGATAAAATCTGTATTTGTTTAAAATTAATAGAAAGATGGAAAACACGTGTAGTGATCATATTAAAATCATTGAAACGCTTATAAACCTAAAAGTTTGTAATATTTTCAAACAGTATTTTGCAAAAATTAATTTGCTGAATAATAATCTGGCAGTGATTAAATGCACAGTTTGTGATAGTGGAATTGAAATTATAACAAGAAATATATCTCCAACTGATCGACAGTAGATGGTCGGAAAATAGCTCACACATTCTGTAACATGTGACATATTAGCACTCCTTTTAGAAATAAGTTTATCTTAAGTAACCCTTTGGTATACACACCTTGATCTAAATAAAGAGACAGTTCCAACACACATCTTAAATGGTGTCAGAAGCGCATTTTTCAATCGCGTACTGTTATAGGTTAAAGATACACGTGTTGTTAGAGAAGTCGATAAAAACGTGGTTTCGCAATAAAACAAGAGCCGTTTTTGTTTCAAATAATCGGGAGTCGAGGAAGTAGAAAGTTACCGGAGAAATGGCAGGACCTGGAGATCCAGATCCAGGAGGCGGATCGACGCAAACGAGGGATTACGGAAGACAATGGCAGACTTATGAATACGAGAGCATCGACAAAGGACCGTACAGATTAATTGTGCAACTAACAGAGAGAACTGAGAATGTTGTAATAAACAAAAATTCTGTCACAGAATAATGAATACAAGGAAAATATCCTCCACCTCAAATCGATGGGAAGAAACAAAGTGTTCGTAATCGTAAAAAATGCATATACAGCTAACCAAGCAATTTGGAAACAAAACTACAAAGCGTATATCCCGAAGTACTTCTCACTGTTTCTGGCGTTATAACCAGCGTACCAGTAGAGATGTCATCAGAAGAAATTATGGATAACATAACCTGTACTGTACCCATCCTAAGCGTAATCCGACTTCATAAGTTCGAGAATGAGCAAAAAATCCCTACGACACGGATTGGGGTGACATTCCGTAGTAATCAGCTGCCCACGGAAGTCCGCATGTTCTGCTTCACAAACAAAGTTAAACCTTTTGTAAGTAAAGTCATCTTCTGCCAACAATGCTTGCGATACAACCATCGCATAAATAACTGTCATTCTTAACAAAGATGCGACACATGCGGTAATAAGGACGACGAGGAAGGATATGAAAAATGCAATAGACCAGAATGGTGTGTACACTGCAGAAAAGAAATACACAAGTCGGGCGTTATAGAATACCCCGAGCGAACACGTCAAAACAATCTTAAAATCATCCTGTCAAAAAGCAATCTAACGACTCTGGAGGCGCAGGAACAGTACCCAATATACACCCAAAACAGTTTCAACCTACTTGGAAATATAGAAGATTACCCAACGCTAATAAGCTCATATGCTAAAACATCGGAGAATACAGTTCCCACCAACCGTTATAAACCAAGAGAGCAGACGAAACAAAATCCAAAACGTTCCTGTGAGGAAGCATCAAACACAACCAACAATAATCATACCGAGTTGCGTAGCGACAAGAAACGCAAAACAGTTAGCGGACAGGTAACAAACGGAAGAGCGCTGTTCAACCCATACAAAACGAATGCCTCAGAGAAACTACAGTGGAAACTAGGGCAAATGAGCGGAACAAAACCAAGAAACAACCCAGATTTACCGGATACCAAGACATTGAACATGGATTACACCAGTGACGAAGAGGATAACAGCACTTCCAGTCTAACGAGCTACATAGAAGCAGAACTAACACAGGCAAACCAGTCGGCAAAGAGCGACAGGATGCAAAGATATAATTACTCCAAAACGAACGAAAAGAATGTCATGTAAAATTCTACAATGCAATATTCAAAGTACAGAGAAAAACAAATCAGAGTTAGCGAGAGTTATGATAACAGAGGAGTACTCCATAAGATTAATACCTGAAAGTTGGACGAAAAAAGAATTCGAAGGTAAAAAAAACATACCTTATTACAATAACTATTTTTCTTCAAGAAGTGAAGGTTATGGAGGAGCGATGATAGTCGTTCATCATTCGTTATAAAACAAATCCATCGAAATCGATTCCACGGACGATATACAATGCGTGGGGCGATATATACACGAAATAGAGCTGGCAACATTTTCGGTATACATAGCCAAATACGAGGCTGAGCGATCTCAAAATATTTCTAACAAATCTAGCAAAAACAATTTCAAAGTTTAGAAAAGTACTTATTGGGGGTGACATGAACTCGCACCACAGACTGTAGGATCATCACCACTCGGATGCAAAAGGTAGCATACTTTTCGATTCTATGAACGAGGAAAACATAATAATAATGAATACAGGAGAGCCTACGTACATCCCAGCAGAGATTAATAAGAAGCCATCCACAATCGATTTAGTTTTTGTATCACCTCAAGTACTCCGGTGCTCGCAGATGGAAATACTACAATACGGAATCGGTAGTAGACATCTAGTTATTCATGTGAACATTTCTGATAGTAAAGCACTCACAAAGAGAACCTTCGTCAATCGGAAATATGTGAAGGAAAGCATAGCGAACCTGGACGCTACACGAGTGAACAGTATATCTACTCTACAGCAGAAAATGAAAAAAATTGTAAATCAGTCGGTGTTGAACAGTCGTTCGCACCGCACGCATATAGTTCTTGGCTCCTGGAAATTTTTTCTGGCTACCTAGAGTTTCATTGATTCAAGGCTTCAGTCTTTTTTAAGGCTACCTGAATCACTAACAGTTTTTTTAAAGACTAACAATTAGTCAGCCTTTCTCAAGGCTATACAAATAGTGATATTAGTTTGTATCACAAAGAGTGATATTAGAGTGACTAAGAAATTAATCAGCCTTTTTAGGGCTACCTATTCAAAGAACTAATCAGTCTTTATCAAGACTTTTTCAAATTAGGAGTCTAATCGAAGACTAATTAGGCTAGTTAATTTAATTTAAAATTTCATTAATTTCAAAAATGCCTGCGTCCAACCGGAAAGGCAACAAGCCTAAGGCTAAAAATAATTCAATATGGAATAAATCACAATCCGTTATTCAACATTTTTCTAATAACATTCACGATCTTATAGAATCTGAATGTAAAAATAAAAGACAAGGGACGGATTTCCCTTCCGTTGATCCTATGCCGTCTAACAATATTTACGAGATTCTTCCTGAATCCGATTGTAGCGACATAGAAGAAAATTCTTCAAAAATTCACAAAATGGAGCTTGTCGTTATGGGAAGAAACATCAATCTATGCCACCAGTGACGGTGATGATTTCCACCTTTAAAGCATTCCGTACTGAGCTTTCTACTTTTCTCCCGGAAGTAAAAGTCTCATTTCAAATCGGACGAAGAGGAGAATGTCGAGTCTTGGTTGATGGATTGGAAGATTACGAACGTCTTATTCGATATTTGTCCGCGAAACTTCATAAATTTAATTCATATGATATAAAATCAGACAGACCCTTCAAGGCTGTCTTGAAAGGCTTATCAAATGATCAAAGTACTGATGAAATTGAAAATGAACTAAAAGAATTGCTTGGTTTTGCCCCTTCCCAAATAATACTTATGAAAAAAGAGCGAATGGTACTTCTAAACCGCGCTCTGGAATTTCCCATGAACTTTACCTAATACACTTCAATCGAAGTGATGTAAACAATTTAAAAACTTTAGAAAAAGTACGTTTCATTTCCCACATTAAAATCCATTGGGAACATTATAAACGGCATAATCGTGTTGCAAACTTAACGCAATGTCGTCGTTGCCAAGGCTTCAGCCATGGAACCAAAAATTGTCATATGGATATACGGTGTTTGAATTGTGGTAAATCGCATTCGAAAGACGTTTGTCCAATTAGGCTCTCTGACAGCTCACGTACAACCACAAATGCAAATGAGATTGGTTTGTTTTCATCAGGAAACGCATGCATTAAACGCGATTCAGACGATCAATCAACTTCCGTCGACGACCAGATTATTTTTATTAATTTTTTCAGCCGAATACTGCTCACGTATCCGACGTTAAAATTTTCCGTGAACTTGACGTAGTGTCCTTTCATATGAATTGCTTACAATTATTGTTGTTGTTCCGTGATCGTTGCATGCAGGCGATAGTCGCTTGATGCTGCGTGTGAATCGCTTTTACATATTGTTTTGTTTTCATCAGGAAACGTGTTGGCCACCCATTTTTCAGTAGGGCCGCCGTTCATTTTTCACCGGGCATAGAAACCTCAATGAATGAAACCACTGATAAATTTTCATGTTCAAATTGCGATGGAATTCATAAATCTCATTATTTGAAATGTCCTGTCAGGGAAAAAATTTTAAACGCTCGTTCGCTTAGACAACAAGTCAAATCAACGACCTCAAATTTACAGAACATACCTGAAAATCAAAAAACCGTTACAAATGCCACGCCTAATTTTTCTAAGGCACTTATTTCTTCGAATTTGAAACAAAAAAACTGGTACGCCTGCCAATTCGTCTTCTAACAAAAACAATTTATTGACAGGTAGATCGACCTCGTTATCATCTTCTTCTAATGTCAGTTATGCCAGTATAACAGGTAGAAATCTACCACTTAATTCTTCTAATGTAAATAATCAAAACACAGGACCGCCTTGCAGTTCATCTTTTAACGAAAACAATTTATTAATAGGTAGATCGGCCATATAATCTTCTTCTAATGGCAGTCTACCTACAAATATTCCTTCAATGCCATTCGCTTCTTTAAATGAAGTTGATTTAGGCGATATAACTGAAAATAAAATGATCTACCTACAAGATCAACTTTTTCAAATGATCATCCAAATGAATTCGACTTCATCACTTTTTGAAGCATTTCATATCGGATGGAAATTTGCAAATAAAATTATAATGAATTTAAAATTTAATAGTGATGTTAAATAATTATTTGAATATTTTAAATTGGAATGCTCGATCTTTGAAATCGAGTGAAGATTAATTTTATAATTTTCTCGAAGTTCACAAAATCCATATTGCCATTGTGACAGAAACTTTTCTTAAACCAAATGTCAAATTGAAAAGTAATCCACATTATGTGGTTCATCGATTTGACAGGTTTACTGGAATGGGTGGTGGAGTTGCCATTTTTGTCCAACGGCAAATTATACATCGAATTTTACCTTCTTTCAATACTAAAGTTATTGAAAGCTTGGGAATCGAAGTTGAAACCATTCATGGAATTTATTTCATCGCTGGAGCATATTTGCCATTCCAATGTACCGGCGAACAATTAAATTTCTTTAAAGGCGATTTACAAAAACTCACAAGATATCGATCGAAATTTTTCGTAATAGGGAACTTAGATGCTAAGCATGTCCAGTGGAATTGTAGGCAAAATAACAGTAATGGTAAAATACTTCATAATCAACTCTCAGCTGGTTACTTCACAGTTCTTCATCCCAGTAATCCTACTTGTTTCTCTTCCGTGAAAAACCCGTCTACAATTGATCTGGTTCTAACGGATCAAAGTCACATTTGTAGTGAACCGATTACACATGCTGACTTTGACTCAGATTATCTTCCTGTAACATTCAGACTTTCCAACGAAGCTATAATTAATCCAATTAGTTCTATATTCAACTATCATAGAGCTAATTGGTTGGATTACAGATCTCACATTGAAAATCATGTGGATCATGAAACTATTTTAAAAAATTCTGCGGACATCGACACAGCAATTGATAATTTGAATCATTACATTATCGAAGCTAGAAATCTTTCAGTTCCCAAAGCTTCAACTAAATTAAATTCTCCTATCATCGATGACAATCTTCAACTGCTCATTCGGTTGAAGAATGTTCGTCGACGACAATATCAACGTTCTCGTGATCCTGCTATGAAAATCATAATTAAGGATTTACAAAAAGAAATTAAATATAGATTTACTTTTTTGCGAAATGACAATTTCGCTAAAGAAGTTGAACAAATTAAACCATATTCTAAACCTTTCTGGAAACTTTCTAAGGTTCTTAAGAAACCTCAGAAACCAATTCCTGCTCTCAAGGAAGCAAATCAAATACTTATTACAAATGGCGAAAAAGCTCAAAAACTTGCTCAGCAGTTCGAGAGCGTACACAATTTTAATTTGAACGTTGTGAGTCCTATTGAAAATGAAGTCTCACTGAAATATGATCATATTTCAACCCAAGTGTTATCACAAGATGACATTATTGAGACGAATTTTGATGAAATAAAATCAATTATTAGGAAACTTAAAAACATGAAGGCTCCTGGTAATGATGGAATTTTTAATATTCTTATTAAAAATCTTCCCGATGTTGCCTTGAGACTCCTGGTTAAAATTTTCAACAAGTGATTTCATTAGCTTACTTCCCAAAAAGATGGAAAAACGCTAAAGTAATTCCTATCCTCAAACCTGATAAAAACCCAGCAGAAACATCAAGTTGTCGACCAATTAGCTTACTTTCTTCTATCAGTAAACTTTTTGAAAAAATTATCTTGTTGAGAATGATGTCTCATATAAATGAGAGTTCAATTTTTTCACCAGAGCAGTTTGGATTTCGTCATGAACATTCAACTACTCATCAACTTGTAAGAGTTACGAACATGATAAAAGCAAATAAATCTTCTCTCTCTTTTGGCTCAGACCTATCGGTCCATAAAGCTATGTAAATCTTATGGGTTATCCACTGGAGTTGCTATTCTAGACATAGAAAAAGCATTCGACAGTGTTTGGCACAAAGGTTTAATAGCAAAAATGTCTGATTTCCAGTTTCCTATTTATTTTATCAAAATGATTCAAAATTATTTAACTGATCGTACTCTTCAGGTTAGCTATCAGAATTGTAAATCTGAATTCCTACCCGTACGAGCAGGTGTTCCGCAGGGTTCGAGCGTAGCTCCAATCTTGTATAATATTTTCACTTCTGATCTACCAAATCTACCCGTTGGTTGTCAGAAATCGCTATTCTGTGACGACACAAGTCTGTTAGCCACAGGTAGAAATCTAAGAGTGATCTGCAGTCGCCTACAAAGAAGTTTGAATATTTTCAGTGATTATCTGTCAAAATGGAAAATTAAACCAACTGCAGCAAAAAACGCAATTAATTATCTTTCCTCATAAGCCAAGAGCTTCTTTTCTTAAACCAAACAATAATCACATTCTCAAATTGAATGGCTTGGAATTGACATGGTCTGATCAAGCTAAATACATAGGTTTAACGCGGGGAACGGGTATAGCGTGATGGGTCAGTCGATGCCTTTCACGCTGCCCACCTGGGTTCGATTCCCAACCCCGCACATAGGGTTAGAAAACTTTTCTAGCCCGAAGAGGTGAATGACCACGATGTTAAAACCTCTATAATCTAAACAAAAAAATAGGTACAACGTATGACAAAAAACTCACTTTCAAGGATCACATTGAAGGAATCCAGGCAAAGTGTAATATATATATGTTTATATCCTCTTATAAACAGAAATTCTAAGCTCTGTCTGAAAAACAAATTGTTAATTTATAAACAAATTTTCAGACCAGCCATGCTTTATGCAGTACCAATTTGGTCAAGTTGTTCCACCAGGAAGAAAACGCTTCAAAGGATTCAGAATAAAATTCTGAAAATGATTTTGAAGCGTCCACCCTGGTTTAGTACAAATGAGTTACACAGACTCACAAATATAGAACCATTAGATGTAATGTCACATAATATAATAAGCAAATTCCGACAAAAATCGATGCAATCTTCAATTTTTTTTTCATTCAATAATATAATATATTTTTAGGCACACTGCTTAAGCTCTAAGATGCCAAGGGTATTTTCTAATCTTAATTAACGACTAACTTAAAACTAGAATAGTATCATTAGATTATGTCGTCTTTGATTTTTTTAGAATTCAGCTTTCAGCTGGCGTTCGGAAGTGGTCGGTGAATTGTATGTTGCATGGGTCTTCCAGATGGCGCTATCTATGACCGTTTCCTTTCGGTTCGTGTGGCCCAGGCTGGTGGCCCGCATACTGGTCATCGAATGGAGCGTAGAACCGTAGGCCGTGATGGTGATGTTACGGAAGAGAAAGAAAAAAAGTAAATATTGTGGAACCCGAGGTAAAAAGGGGGTATGGAAAAATGTCTGAAAACTACAGAGATCTAATTAGTTGCCATCGAGATGGTGAAGAGACGGAGAAAGGGGGAACGAAAAGTTAGTGATAAAAAAAAAGATCTTGTTAGTTCCAATGAAGATGGTGGACAGGCACGGGGATTGAGAGAATCGGGCGGATGTTAGTGTCGAACCTGTAGGTGGAGATTATACTTTCTGAGCGAGGTATATCAGATTACACTTGGATATTAATGTGTTTAAGGTACTGATATATGAGAAACATATATGAACTATCCCGACTCGCCATCACATCTCGGACCGGAACCTCAGGTGGTCTACCTCGGGCCCTAAGGGATTCCAGTAGCTTCGACCTGGCGTCGCGATACTCTACGCACGACCACACGACATGCTCGATGTCCTGATAACATTCGCCACAGGTGCAGAGACCGCTCTCCGTGAGCCCAATACGCCGGAGATGTGCGTTGAATGTGTAGTGGTTTGACATGAGTCGAGACATCACACGAATGAAATCGCGACTGACGTTCATCCCTCTGAACCAAGGTTTCGTCGATATTTTGGGAACAATGGAGTATAGCCATCGTCCCAGTTCGTCATTGCTCCATGAAGTTTGCCAACTTTCGAGTGTCCTCTGCAATCTTCAATTGAATCGATTCGCTCTCTGTATTAGTTAGTAAGTTAGTATATAAGTTCCTTTTCCCCATTACACAATACAAGTAGGTTTAGAATTTTCCCTACACAAAAATCTCAGAATTCCGGAAGCAAATGATGTCCTCATGGTAACAACCAAATCATATATATAATAGGGCTGAAAAGTCACCACTTGTGGCTGAACACCCAATTTAAATCCTAATAATTTAATTTTAACTCATATTCCAATAAATAGTTATTTAAAAAAAATTTGTAAAGAAAGCAAGACAAAAAAAACCGTTTTGTACCATAGTTCTGGTGGTCGACCGAAGTGGAAGAAGCATGGAGGAGCAAAAATGAAGCTAGAGCGAAATTCAATCGTTCCGGCACAATAGAAGATTTATTAAACATGAAAAGATTGGAGAGTATATTCACGAGGTATAAAAACAAAACAATGAGAGAAAAACTCCATGAATACGTTTGTGAATTCAACCCCAAAACGAGTAGTAAAGAGCTATGGTGGAAAATTAACAGACTAACGGGAAAGAAGAAAAATAGAAATCAGGCCACGTTCGTGCATCAATCCGTAGAAGCAGCCAACCAGTTCTTAAATGCTAACTTCCCGTTCGGAGACCGTTGCAATCAATATAGACATAACTCAGTAAATTACGACATATTAAATGTTGAGAACTGGTACGATATCTTAAGCAAAAAAAAAAGAAAAAATCAGCAGCTGGCCATTACGGAATAGACTACGAAACGTTGAAATGTTTAAAGCCAGAAATTAGGAATTGGAAAATTGAAGACAATGTTAATAAAATCAAAGTCATCGCGATACCTAAACCAGGAAAGGATACTGATATAATGGAAAATCTACGGCCCATCTCCATGCTAAACTATATATTGAAGGTTATCAATACAGCAGTATTAGCAGAGATCAATCGGTTTATCGAATATAACGCAATCATTTCGGATGCCTCCTTTGGATTCAGAAAACACAGTTCGACTATAACGTGTTTAACTATGCAGTTAATAACATAAACGCAAGTCGAAGAGAAGGCAAAACTGCATGAGCTATCTTCATAGATCTAAGTGGTGCCTACAATAATGTAAAATCAGAGACTCCAGAACAAATTCTATACAAAGGACGCCTCCCGAACGAGCTGATAAACTGGATTATCCACTTTCTTCGTAACCGAACCATACAAATACAAATAGGATCACAATCAGTAGAAAGAAGCATTAGCGATGGTCTGCCTCAAGGCGACGTAATGTCACCAACTTTATTTAACATCTACACTTCAGAACTACACGATATCAAAGTAAACGTTGTAATCCTGGTTCAATATGCGGACGACTTCTTGGTGATTGTTGAGGGAAAAGATGAAGATGAGGTACAGCTCCAATCTCAGGAATATTTGAATATGTTCAATGACAAGGCGGAACGGCTAAATCTGAAAATAATGCTAATTAAAAGGAATAACAAGATACTTGATGTTAAACTAGGAGATATCGCCTTAGAATCAGTAAATACACACAAGTTCATTGGGATGACATTGGATCGTACGCTAACATTCGGAGCTCATATCAGAGAAATTGAAAGAAAAGTAACAGGACGACTCAATATGCTAAAAGTGATAAGCAATATCAGGGGCGGAGGACACCCACAAACGTTGGGTTTAGTATACAACGGAATTGTAAGAAGCTATCTGGAATATGGAGCTTCCATATATGCAAATTCTTCGAAAAGCAACCTAGATAAGCTAACAATAAGAACCAACACATGTCTAAGAAAGATCACCGGCTGCTCGAAAACAACACCGCTGAACACCTTATGTGTCACAGTGAGCCAACCTCCTCTGCATTTCCGCAGAAAGCTTATAATAGCCAAAGAAATAATAAAACACGCACAGTTCCAGTCTCCGGTATGATCGCAGGTCCAAAAGCTCACACAAGCAAACAGCAGTATATTGGCAAAACTAACCGTCCTAGAAAAAGTTTTCATTACGTATAACGAGACCTTTGATAGGATTGTAAAGATGAGAGCGGTACAATCGAACACACAAAACAGCCTTGAAATTGACAGAATTGAATGAAAATACGTGGAAAAAAAGTGCACGTCAACCAAAACTTTAAAGCAACTCACGTTAGGTAAGCTGCACGGCCATTACAAAAACCATCGGAAGATCTACACAGATGCTTCAAAGAGCAACGAATTCTGCACAATTGGAATGTTCGACGTAATAATTTCAAACTTAGGCTTAGATTAGAAAACAACGTATGTACGATGTCTGCTGAGATAGAAGCAATATTCGTAGCGATACAATATCTAGAACGGAATCACATTGAAAAAGCAATAATCCTTACTGACTCGAAGTCAGGTTGCGAATATATCAAAAGACAGGTACATGCAAAAGAAAGGGATGAAATCACCCAATTCATCATCAAAACAGCTGAACAATTACATACCTGCATTCAATGGATTCCAGGACATGTGGGAATCGATGGCAACGAAAAAGCAGATAGTCTGGCGAAAGTTGGACTACAATCAGATTATGTAGCCAGAAACAAGATACTACATCATGACGCATACAACATGATAAAAGACGACGTCACAGCTGATATTCAGAAGTGGTATGTTAACTACACCCAAGAACAGGGTAAAGGAAGAAAATTCTTCAAAATACAAACCGGAATCAACCCGAAACCATGGTTTTACAACTTAGAGCTCAGTAATACCGAAACAAGAACTCTAAACAGACTAGCCGGCCATGACTATTCACCCTTTTGGCTTAGCAAAATGGGAATCCAAGAGGAAATGTACTGTGAAATCTGTGAATGCTTAAACACATCAGAACATATAATTTCCGATTGCGCAAAGTTCCTCGTACAAAGGAACAAGCACAACCTTGCACAATTTTTCACAATTCAAGAAGCTTACCACGACAAGAACACCGAAGCTCTCAGACGAATCTGTAGTTTCCTTAAGGAAATCAACGTAAACATATAGAGAAACATGTCAACTTTATAGTTAAACATAATCAAAACATAAACCAACTGAAAGCTATAAAAAAGGCGGGTGGGTAATGTCAGAGACATAACTGAATGTCGTGAATACGAAAACAACTGACATGTTCCTTAACACTTCCGAATATCAATTAGTTGATCAATTGTATGAATTATGCAAGCATTCCCCTTTTCCACATTTTTCGCAAAAACAAAGAAGGCTTCACATAATCTAGATTACTGTGAATTTCACACAGCGAAAAGTGCAAAAATCAAATCAATCAGTTCTAGATTTGCACTAAACTGAGGATATTTTCTTTCGATTTGCGAGCAAGAAATCCTAATAGTTCTTTAGAAAATTTTTGGAGCCATTAAAACGGCTGATTTTGTTTAATGCTCTCCACCGTTGCTTTTTCACCAATGCAAATGACTGGCAGCTGTGACCTAATCGCTCTTGTCCGAAGCGAAACTAGCATTGCAAACGACACAAAATACATCCGCTCGCAGTGGCGACAGAATCCAAACTGATCCAATTTTTTTGAGAGGCTTGTTTTTACCTGATTTCGTTTGTAGCTTTTTCAATAATGGGCGGTCCTAACGGCTATAAAAATAGCCGCATATAAAATTTTAATTTCGATATTTCATTTCGGATTTGCATTTCATTGAAAGTAACTATCCGGATGCTGTACGGGATTTCTTCCTGCCTTTCAGAAGGACCAAATTGTGGAACTCACTACGATATTAAACACTGCTCGGAATATTTTCTCGAACGATTTGTTGTGCAGCAGCAGATATTTTGTTCTCTTCCTCAGAACGCGTTTTGATTGGCTGGTGTTGACATGGGTCAAATGAGACAGGTTTTTCTATAGTGTGCTATTGAAATACTTCAATGCTTTTTCTCTACACGTTTAAGCTGAAAAGTTTTTATCCTATTGGTAGTTAGATTATATAAATCCTTTCACAGATCACTGAGCTATGAGCTTTAAAAATACGAGAAAGGCAAACACGCCTTATGAATTATCTTCTTTGATACTCGTTTATACCAAACATTTCAGAAAAGTTTAATTTTGAATTATTTGAGATTATGTCACACAACTGAAAATTTTATCATAAAATTGTGATCATATTTCCGATGGCATGTAGCAAAAATTATGTTGATTCGTTAGATACAACAAGAGATATTCACGATCAAAAACTTATCACTCTCTCAGAGGGTAAATTTTGAAAAGGCACCCCATAGTAAAGTAAGTCGTATTCACGACAAAACGAAGCGAAGCGCAGGAGATTGGCGGTTACTCTGGGCATTCTTGGAACGATTTTCAAGCCGAAAAGTTGTATCGCAAAAAATGGAAGGTGAGCATGTTAAAAATCACCACAAATTCTTAGCGTACAGAATCCTTCCATGGCTAGTACTATGATTCTACTGACGCTAAGAACCCACCCAGGTTGGGAATCGAACATACGACTATTAGCAGCGCTCTACGCATCAAATCTCCTACCCGCAAAGCTTTCAAAGCGTAATAATTGAACAATCAACTCAAACTTTTGAATGGTTAACAAAAGGTTGTGAAAGAGAAGATTATTATAGCTTGCAATGCATATTCTTTGCCGAGCCCGAATACTGATAACAATGATAATACCTTGCAATAGTTGTTCATGCTTAAGCTTATGCACGATAAAGTGGCGTACCAAACTGACAATGGTTGGTGCTTGAATTACGCGAGAAAAATAAATCACCGTTTATAAAGCACACTGGTTTCTTTTGGTATTATTATCATATCAGACCATCGGTAAATAAAATGTTGCAATCAGGCTTCCCAGCAGTACTGCTTTTCAATGACATCCGCCACGAGATAGCATGAACTGTCTGAGTGCAAAGTCGAAAGCCCAGTCTACAATATGTGTGCAGCATATGCCGAACTGTAATGGCAACAGCGCTCGCATGCCTAAATGAATGCTGTCGCTGAGACAGTTTCTACTCACCAGTTTGATGAGAGTATTCTATCCGGAGAGTAGTCAAACCGAACGGGCTGTTTGTATCCTGTTTCTTTCTGTTCGCTCGTTCGCATAAAATGTTACGGGGACAGCCTTAGAAAATCGAAGACATCCTTTGATTTTTAGGGAATTACTGTTACGAAGGGCTGTCGCCAGCCGGCTGTCTCATCAATGTCTCTTGAAGCAATAAACCGGCTGTTTCTGGAGACGAGCTGTGGTTTATAGTGCGCTCGCACTATTTCAGCTGCCTCAATGAAATGGTACTAGTACATACGATTGCGTTGTTGGGATTGCCTTTGCAGGAAATTTAAGGGTTTCATTACATTACCATTGTGGAATAAAGAAATTGTTTTAGATTTATATATACTGTCGGCGAAAGCAATGAATTTTAATAACTAACGAATATTAAAAGATAAACACAGAGTTTTGTGTAACGGCTCATATATCTGAATTACTGAAGTATTCATCCTTAGTGCTTCCTTCTTATTCCTAAAGAAACAGATACACTAGCATTCATTGATAATACTCCGAAAATATCTTATGCACCCTTATTCTGAATAACGACGTTTTGATTTTGTCGTGAATACGACTTACTTTACTATGGGGCGCCTTTTCAAAATTAGCCATATGGAAGAATGGGCAGAACTTAATCGCGAATATCTCGACTTGTATTAATGGTAGCAACATAATTCTTTCACCATTTCATCAAAAATATGATCAGGAATTCAGGATAATATTTTGAACAGTGTGCGATAACCACAAACAACTAAAAAATTAAGTTTTCTTGAAATTTGAAAACAACGCGGAAAACTTTTTACTTTCGCTTGGGTTTTTCGCGCAAGGACGACGATTTTGAGATAGTCAGGCACATATCTTCAACTGAATGCGTATAAAAGGGGAACCGTGGTCGAAAATCGATCATTTCTTTTCGTGCGTTCGATGGAAGCAGACGTCGTGGGAGTGGAATCATCAACCAGCAGCGACAGAGAATGCACCTTCTGCGTGGTTAATAAAAACCGCAAACGCTCAGGTCGCATCTCTCATTCGCTTGCTGGCCATCGAAGCGCGAGGACCAGCCAGCAGCAGCAGCGGGAGTTAACCAGCAGCGAGAGGGAATGCACCTTCTGCGTGGTTAATAAAAACCTCAAACGCTCAGGTCGCATCTCTCATTCGCTTGCTGGCCATCGAAGCGCGAGGACCAGCCAGCAGCAGCAGCGGGAGTTAACCAGCAGCGAGAGAGAAGGCACCTTCTGCGTGGTTAATAAAAACCTCAAACGCTCAGGTCGCATCTCTCATTCGCTTGCTGGCCATCAAGGCGAGAGGACCAGCCAGCAGCAGCAGCGGGAGTTAACCAGCAGCGAGAGAGAAGGCACCTTCTGCGTGGTTAATAAAAACCTCAAACGCTCAGGTCGCATCTCTCATTCGCTTGCTGGCCATCGAAGCGCGAGGACCAGCCAGCAGCAGCAGCGGGAGTTAACCAGCAGCGAGAGAGAATGCACCTTCTGCGTGGTTAATAAAAACCTCAAACGCTCAGGTCGCATCTCTCATTCGCTTGCTGGCCATAAAGGCGAGAACCAGCAGCGACTGAAACTGGATTCTGAGTCTGTTATTGGATCTAAATTTAGGTCTTGAACTCAGGGTCCAGTTCTCTATTCCAGACTTCTATTCGGTTCTTCTTAAAACCATAATAATACTCCTAAAGAATTATGCGGAATTTACTTTACTGTACCTCTATACAACCCATTTTTGTCGTGAATACGACTTACTTTACTATGGGGTGCCTTTTCAAAATTTACCCTCTGAGAGAGTGATAAGAATCAGAACGCGTTCTAAGGAAGAGAACAAAATATCTGCTGCTGTACAACAAATCGTCCGGGAAATATGTTCCGAAAAGTGGTGAATATCGCAGTGAGTTCCTCAATTTGGTCCTTGTGAATGCTAGAAACGAGTCCCTTCAGCATATTGATAGTTTCTTTCAATAAAATATGCAAATCCGAAATGAAATAATCGACATTAAAATTCTGTATGCGGCTATTTTTATAGCCGTTAGGACCGCCCATTAGTGAAAAAGCTACAAACGAAATCAGGTAGAAACAAGCCTCTCAACAAAACTTGAATCAGTTTGGATTGTATCGCCACTGCGAGCAGATGTGTTTTGTGTTGTCTGCACGCTTTCGACAAGAGCGATTACGTCACAGCTGCCAGTCATTAGCATTGGAAAAAAAACAACGATGGAGAGCATTGCACAATATCAGCCGTTCTAATGGCTCTAAAAGTTTTCTAAAGAACTATTAGGATTTGTTTTTTGCAAATCGTAGGGAAATATCCTCAGTTTACTACATATCAAGAACAGTTTGCTTAGATTTGTGCACTTTTCGCTGTGTGAAATTCACAGTAATCGAGATCAAGTGAAGCTTTCTTTGTTTTTGCGAAAAATGTGAAAAAGGGGAATGCGTGCATAATTCATACAATTGATATTCGGAAGTGTTAAGGAACATGTCAGTTGTTTTCGTATTCACGACATCCAGTTATGTCTCTGACATTACCCACCCGCCTTTTTCTGTTTCTCCTAACTAAACCAATGAATTTTTTAGGATCGGAAATGACAGCCACAATATTATTATTATTATTATTATTATTATTATTATTATTATTATTATTATCATTATTTGATAAGTTGGCTAGAGCTGGTGCAACGAATGATTTCGTTGGTCCTGAACCAGCTTTACCACTTTCAACTAGTTGGATAAAGCACAAGATTCGTTCTTGGGCTGCATCCAAACGTGACAGCTGCTGGCGCAGCTTGCAAACTTGCGCTCAGACAATCTTTTCAGAAAGAAAACTGTTAAATATATGCAATGAACTCGGCTCTCAGAATGTTTCACTTTTCATTTACAATATTTAAAGTTCCAAACGTTTAATTTTTTTAAATGCGGACACAAGCTACTTAGCCAATTAGACGGTAGAAAATTTTCGACATTCTTAGACTTGTAACTGCGGAAGTAGGATCCGAATTAAATTCAATAGTAACCTATGCAGCCTTTTCATTTCAGCCTGATTTGGGAAAATAGGTGCAGTCATGCCTGAGAAATTAAGTGACGTTGTTTGACACATACAATACACATACATACACACGGAGGAATTGATTAACTTATCTTAGTCGAATGTCAACTTTCACTAGTCGAATTTTCAAGTAATTTCAAAACCTTTTTTATAACAAAATCAAAATCTATGTATAGACACTATGAAATTTTTATAATTCCAATGGCAGATATAAGATTCTTCAAAACCAAATTGAGCTTGAATTCATGTTTAGGTAGTTTTTGTTACTTACCATTTTTGGAAATATAAGTGTACTTTATAGGTAATCGTACTCCCCAAATTTCCCAACCAGAACCGGCAATGAAATTCAATACGATGAATCTATAGTGATTTTGAAACCGCAAATGATAAGATTTTAGCTCTAATTAATCAAAAATATTTTTTTATTCATTTTTTCCCGTCGATTTGTAGTCTTTTCGGTTTTCCCAATGCTTCCAAACGTCGAACATGTGACAGTTTCAACGTGTGTAAAAGTCGCGAACTTCTGGTAGCTATAACCAAAATAATATAATAGTTAATATGCCGTTTCTAGAGATAAGATAATTCAATGCATAACAGGAAGAAAATGCATTCCAGATTATCAGCACATATGTATTTTGGAATATATTCCAGGTTAATAGAAACACTATACTATTCATATATAGAAGATAACTTGATATGTCTGGAAAGCTTGAGACCATATTACTCAAGAAAGACATTATTAAATAACTTGGTGAACTAAAAATTTTTTTTCTAAATAAAACGAAATAAACATTCGAATCTGTTACGGGCAACCATGCTGCATTCCACGCTTGGAAACATGCTTTTTGGAAGAACCGGAATTTTTCATTCAGTTTTTGCATTCAAAGCTTTGTTGTACGGTACCTGCCAATAAGTTTCTACATGATTTTTGCATTGCTAATTCCGACTTTCAATGTACATATAACGAACTGAACGAGCCAGATTTTGTATGTTTCAGTTCTGACTTGGAAAGATTCTTAGTGTTTGTAGTATTGCAACACTGACTGCAATAGTCCCGTAGACTTACAAGTCGACTGCAAAGTTGAATGCTATTCAGAATCACGCTAACTAGTATCGAATACAGAATCTTTAATTTGAATATATCTTTTGCTACAAACATTCATTCACCGTTTACATCTAAAATCTGATTCAATTGACTTATTCACTCTTGTTTAAGAAACGATTGCGCCTTTGATATCCTGAAGGAAGAGATAAAGAGGATGGAAATAATGCTCCACGCACATCAGTACGCGCCTACACTATGAATGTTACAACCGACAAACCGAACGTAAACTGCCTGAAACGAGCACGCCGAACTGTCTCAGCTCTTTAATTATGAATATAATTTCTTGAAAACAAACTTTTCTTTATATAGAATTTCATTGATCGATCGATTCATAGAAGATCGACCAAAATATAAAAATTAACTATTCATTAAAACCAAAGTCCGTTCTTCAATCCGTTTCGTATATTATTAATTATCAATTATATTGTTATCAATGCCTACCAACGGTGATTGCTATGCGCAATGATCAACCGCTGCGCAAAGCAATCACCAAAGGCAAAACTAAAACCCACATGCTTGCCTCGAATCTTCATAGCAAACCAAGAGCAACAAATTTGAACCGCACCGGCTACTGTCGCAGACCTGGTCAAGGGAGAGTAATATTTTGTTCTCGACAGAAACAACGCAGTGACTGATACCCGAAGCTTACTGTCGCAACAGCGAGAACTTCATGCTTCTTCGGCTGTCGTGGACCATGACAAAATGTCTTAAGATGGAATGAACTGTCGAACGAAGTGAATGACGGCAACGTTGGCTGTACAGAACTATTTGTCTAAGGGCTGTCGTGATGAAACCTATCACAAGGCTGTCATGGAAAGAGTAGCATGACATCCTCAATAATAATGTCGCGCGGCGGTACATTTGGGAAGCCTGGTTGCAATACGCAAATACAACTTAACGTACGGAAATGGAACGAAATTCAACTCAACAGAGCTAGTGTTTCGATGTTTATACTTTTCTTTCAGCGAGACGACATAGAAAGAATTGACACTGAAACATGCACGGTGACGACCATGAAAATACTATTTGCAAATTTGCATTCTAAATATCGAACCTACGTTCTCCCGATTACAAGCAGACAGCTGATAAGAGTCGAAATTATTTTTATTTTTTACATGAAAGAAAATTTTGAAGAATTCAACGTGATTAGCATTGTCCAGGTCCTATGATTCAAGAAACTATTGATGGTTTGAATTGCTTAGAACCATTTAACATATTAGTAAAATAAAAGTACGGGTATGTTATGTCAGAGACATAACAGGATGTCGTGAATACGAATAAAACTGACACGATTTCTTTACACTTTCGAATTTGAATTGATTGTTGATCGATTGTGTGAATTGCGAAACTTTCCCCCTTTTCACTACTAAACTTTTCAACGAGCTTTGACGTCGATTATCTCATTTCGAATTTGCATATTTCATTGAAAAAAACTATTAAGATGCTGTACAGGATTCATTTCTGACTTTTAGAAGGACCAAATTGTGGAGTTCTCTACGATATTTAGCACAGTTCGGAACATTTATCTTGAACGATTTTCGCACAGCGAAAAGTGCACGAACCAAATCAAATTATTTTGGATTTTCACTAAACTGATGATATCTACCTTCGAATTTCAAAGAAGTAATCTTAATAGTTCTTTAGTTAACATTTAGAGCCATTAGAACGGCTGATTTTATATAATGTTGTCCACTTTTCGTTTCTTGTTTTCTTTCTCTCCAATGTAAAGCACCAGCAGCTGATGCAATCGTTCTTGCTTGAATTGAAACTAGCTTTGCGTACAAACCGACACATCCGCACGCAGTGCCAAATGATGCGAAACTGGTTCAATGCGTCTTCTCGCCTTGACGACCGGAAGGCAAATGAGAACTACGACCTGAGCGTTTGAGGTTTGGCACCACGCAAAAGGTCTGCTTTCATTATTGACGACCGCTGCTCCCGACGACTGAAGTCCAAATGAAAGCACGACCTAAGCGTTTGAGGCTTTATACCACGCAAAAGGTCTGCTTTCATCGACGACTGCTCCACCTGAGGACTGAAGCCTAAATGAGAGTTGCGACCTGAGCGTTTGAGGTTTTCAACCACGCAGAAGGTGCACTCTCCGAAGCTGCTTGCATCCAACGCACAAGAAGAAATGATCGAATTTCGATGACGGTTCCCCTTTTATACGCAGTCAGTTGAAGATATGTGCCTGACTACCTCAAAATCGTCGTCCTTGCGCGAAAAAGCCAAGCAAAAGTACAGAGTTTTCCGCGTTGCTTTCAAAGTTTGAGAAAACTTAATATTTGAGTTGTTTGTGGTTATCTCACACTGTTCAAAATATTATCCTAAATTCCTGATCATATTTTTGATGAAATGGTGAAAGAATTATGTTGCTGCCTTTAATACAAAACGAGATATTCACGATTAAGTTCTGCCCATTCTTCCATATGGCTAATTTTGAAAAACCACCTCATAGTAAAGTAAGTCGTATTCACGACAAAATTTCGTTTGCTATGCTTTATTTTGTTATATTGCCGCGGTTGTGTACATGTGGATTGAAGAGCATAAATGAGATGTATAATTTTCCAACATCGTTGACATTTATTAGAATAAGAATTTATTAAATTAAGAATTAAGAGCTTTGAACACGTACGCAACTTATACAGTATTTTCGAAATTTCAAATATGGTTTGGTGTCGGTTGTGTTAGTGGGGGTCGATCTCGCCGACCCCCAAAACTAGTTGTTGCAGTACCAAATGAACGTACGGAATGTTACGCTGCGCTATAAATTATTTCATTCGACTAGTTCAGAAATCCCCTCACTCACAAGTGCGAAAGCCACTTTCACTATCACAAATGCGCAATGTAGGTAGATTACACTGTAGCAGCTTATCTGATTATCCTTTATCGCCAGTTCAGCTTAGACCACCAAGCTTCAAGGACGGTTAGAATATACAGTGCATGTGTTATAAACCTTGTTCGTAAATTAGTTGAACCTTATGAAATCGAAATTTCCTGAATCGGAACCTGCATGAGATTCCGATTGGTCACAACAAATTGGTACCGTGACCAGGATTGATTGCTGCATGCGATAACGGGCCACTTAAGGAAAGACCGTTCCATCGCCATCGTGAATTATTACGACGCCACGTTAAGTGGTTATTGTGTTTTTTTTTTTTTTTTTTTTTTTTTTACAAGGAGAAATGCATTTACGCACGGAGTGTGGGACTCTCCACAGGACTACCCAACTGTTGATTGGAACTACTTACTAAAACACCTTGGATCTCCAACCCTACCTCCCCAGCATCACCGCTAGGTATTACTTCGGGGTGGAAGGCTATTGGTGCTCACAGCACCCTCCCCAGATTTATGCAGAATGGGGATCAGCAACCTGCTCTCGAGGGATCGACCAGTTGGATGACGAGGTCGGTCCAGTGATGCCGGCTGGAGGGTAACTTCCGGTTCACTGGCGCCTCGACGACCCAAAACTGATGCTACGTCGCGGAACTACTCGACTAGTCTCCGCCAAAAGATCTAGTCTACGCCGACGGAGGGTTCCCCGACGAGGGAAGTCCTCCCGAACCGACGCTTACGGTACGCGTCTACGACCCGACCGAAAGGATGCCTAAGTCGATCCAATGATTCCGGTTGGAGCGTGACTTCCGGTTCACTGGCGCTCAGACGATCCTATCGGTACCACGCGACGATCTACTCATCTAGTCCCCGACAAAGGATCTAGACTACTCCGACGGAGAGTTCCCCGGCGAAGGAGAATCTCCCGACACCGAGTCTCTTACACCACACGGGACACCCGATGGAGTGCCCAGGTTGGTCCCGCGATTCCGGTTGGAGCATGGCTTCCGGTTCGCTGGCGCCTCGACGACTCGAATCGGTGTTGTGGCGGCTACTCGACTAGCCCCCGCCGAAGGATCTAGCCTACACCGACGGAGAGTTCCCCGACGAAGGAGGCCCTCCCGAAACCGACGCTTTCGATTCCCGTCAACGCCCGACCGAGAGGATGCCTGGGTCGGTCCAGTGATTCCGGTTGGAGGATAGCTTCCGGTTCACTGGCGCCCCGACGATCCTAGCAGTTTTACGTACTACTCGTCTAGTCCCCGACGATGGATCCAGACTACTCCGACGAAGAGCTTCCCGGCGAAGAAGGTTCTCCCGGACCGACGTTTATTCGCTGATCCCTCTTGAGCATACTACGGTACTCGTTGATCCGCACTCCATTTCCGCTGCAATATGCCCGCAATTTGGGATGCCGCGGTCGACACTGCGTTCCAGTTCTCTACGCAGTGGCACATTCTCTGGATCAGGCTTTCCGGTGTGGTGTCCCTGCCGCATGCCTCCAGTAGATCACTCCTTTGAGCCGAGAAACGGGAACATGCGAACAAGACGTGTTCAGCCGTCTCGATCTCGTCTGGGCAGCCAGGACATACAGGGGATGTCGCGTGGCCGAACCTGTGGAGGTACCATCTGAAGCACCCGTGGCCTGTGAGGAATTGCGTCAGGCCGAAGTTCACTTCTCCGTGAGGTCTATCTAACCAGCTCGAGACCCTAGGTATGAGCCGATGTGTCCACCTGCCCTTGGTTGAGCTGTCCCACTCTTGTTGCCATCTGCGTAGAGAAGCGGCTTTGGAGGCCCTACGGGCGTTCCTGTCTCATCGCATGCTGTAGCGCTCCGCGTCTTCCTTCACTATCAGACCGATAAGCATCGTGCTTGCAACCACGCAGGCCGCATCCCTCGATACAGTGCGGTATGCACTGATTACGCGAAGACACATCAGTCTATGCGTACTCTCCAGCATCTGTGCGTTGCGTTGCACATTTAGTGCCGACGCCCATACCGGGCTACCGTACCTGAGGATCGAAACTGCCACTCCTGCCAGTAACCTTCGTTTACTGGAGCGCATAGGCGAGCTGTTGGCCATCAAACGGGAGAGCGCCGCGATCGCTGTTGATGCGCGCTTGCAGGCGTATTCAACGTGCTTGCTGAAACTGAGTTTGTCGTCAAGCATCACACCCAATTGCTTCAGTGATCTCTTGGAGGGGATCACGCAATCTCCGGCATGTACCAGTGCCTCCTGTTCTGATTTGCGGTTGTTTACCACCATCACCTCTGTTTTGTGGTGCGCGAGTTGCAGTTTCCTGCTACGCAGCCAGTCCTCCACCAAGCAAATTGAGTGTGATGCACTCAGTTCGACCTCTTCGATGGATTCGCCGTAGACTGTTAGCGTGACGTCGTCCGCGAACCCGACTATCTTGACACCCGGAGGGAGCTTCAACTTCAGTACTCCATCGTACATTATATTCCACAGGATCGGGCCCAAGATAGATCCCTGTGGTACTCCAGCCGTGATTGGAGTGCTACGTGTGCCTTCGTCGGTCTCGTAGAGCAATACTCGGTTCTGGAAGTAGCTTTCCAGAATCTTGTACAGCCCTTCCGGTACTCCTAGTCGAAGTAGGGAATCAGCAATGTCTGCCCAGCAAGCACTATTGAACGCGTTCTTGACGTCTAGCGTTACTACCGCACAGTAGCGGATCCCTCGTCGTTTGCGCTGTATAGCTACCTCCGCCGTGGTTACCACCGATGTTATGGCGTCCACCGTCGACCTGCCTCTGCGGAACCCGTACTGTTGACTGGACAGTCCTCCTGCCTCCTCTATGAAGGGGGCTAGCCTGTTGAGGATGATTTTCTCAAGGAGCTTACCCACAGTGTCTATCAGACAGATTGGTCTATACGCCGAAGGATCCCCTGGGGGTTTCCCAGGTTTCGGTAATAGTACCAACCTTTGTCTTTTCCAAATGTCTGGGAACATACGCTCGTCCAGACATCGCTGTATGACCTCCCTGAACATGTCCGGTTTTGTCATTATAGCCGCCTTTAGAGCCACGTTCGAGATACCGTCTGGCCCCGGGGCTTTCTTTGTATCGAGCGATATCGCCGCAGTGAGCAACTCCTCGTTCGTCACCTTTACGACTTTATTCGCTGGTAGCGGAGCTGGCTGCCAGGGGGACGTGTCGTGGTGGGGAAAGAGAACCGTTATGATTTCCTTCAACCTCGCCGGACTACGTTCAGGGGGTGCTAGCGCCCCTCTCGTTTTGGCCATCACCATCCCGTAGGCATCGCCCCATGGGTTGGAGTTGGCTCCCTCGCATAGCTTGTCGAAACAGGCTCTTTTGCTGGCGCTGATGGCCTTGTTTAGTGCTAGCTTCGCCGCTTTGAACGCCGTGTTCCTCTCCATCCTCATCTCCGCTGATCGAGCTCTTTGCATCCTTCTTCTAGCCCTGAGGCAGGATGCGCGAAAGCGTGCAATTTGCTCGTTCCACCAGTAGACCGGTGGTCTATTGGTCCTCGGTTGAGCCTTTCTAGGCATGGTCGCGTCACACGCCCGTGACAAGATAGCGACCAACTCGTCCCCTCTCAGGTTCGCGTTGTGCTCCTCTAATTCGAGGGCAGCGCAAAACGTTTCGCGGTCGAAGTTAGCCATCTTCCACGCTAGAGTTTTGGGAGTATTACTCCTCCTTGTGCTTCTCGCCAATTGGCCGATCGTGTAGCGAATGGCTAGATGGTCGCTATGGGTGTAGCCATCATCAACTCTCCAATTAAGATCTCCACCTAGGCCGGGACTACAGAAAGTCAGGTCGATAAACGACTCGACTCCATTCCGCTGGAAGGTACTTTTCAGTCCATCATTCGCTAACACGACGTCCAACTTGGCGAGGGCCTCCAGTAACGTCTGTCCTCTCCTATTGGTAAAGCGGCTGCCCCAAGCCGTTGCCCAGGCGTTGAAGTCTCCGGCTATCACCACCGGCTTCCGACCCACCAGGTCTGCGGTCAACATGTCGACCATCCGAGTGAACTGGTCTATTGACCATCTCGGTGGTGCGTAGCAGCTACAATAGTAAACTCCGTTTACCTTAGCTATGGCTACTCCCTCCGCTTGTGTTTTCACCACCTCTTGCACTGGGTATCGACCAGTCGTCAATATCGCCACCGTCTTGGCTTCGTCAGACACCCAGTTCCCGTTATCTACCGGTGTGTGATAGGGATCCGAAAGAATCGCGACATCAATGCCCCATTCCGTCACTGACTGGTGCAGCAATTGCTGGCCAGCTGCACAGTGATTTAGGTTCAGCTGTACTACTTGCATGCTGTTTTACTCCCTCCACTTGTTGAGCAAGTAGGTCCGCCCATGACGTGGTTTGTGGCCTTCTTCTTGCTCGCGCATAGCATGCAACGTGGCGTTCTTTCGCATGCATACG
The DNA here is from genome assembly GCF_030247185.1 of Malaya genurostris. Taxonomy (NCBI): domain Eukaryota; kingdom Metazoa; phylum Arthropoda; class Insecta; order Diptera; family Culicidae; genus Malaya; species Malaya genurostris. The sequence goes on along the minus strand of NC_080571.1, from coordinate 137,023,527 downwards.
CCTTGTGCCCCTCGCCGCCGCAACGCTTGCAGAGGTTGCTCCGGTCTGGGCCTTTGCAATTCCACGACTTGTGGCCAGGTTCGAAACACCTGAAGCACATGTCGACCACCGGCGGTTGGTAAGCGGTCACTGGGCATACCGACCATCCGACAATCAGCCTGCCCACTTTGAGGACTTATTTGACCTTATTGGCATCCGTGGCCGATAGCTTAAATGTAGCTATCTGGGTGCCCTGTGGTCCTTTCCTCATGCGGATGGATTCCCGTGAGACATCCACACCTCCTTGCTCCTTGAAGGCCATGGCAAGTTCTTCTGCGGTGGCGATTTCGTCCAACCGTTTGCACTGGAGTGCAACCTCGTTACGCAGGGCTCTAACTTAGGCCGTATCGCCCAGGACTTGTTGGGCAAGCGCAACAAGCTCCGTTCCGCCCTGAGCTCCCTTTTTAAGCTCGAGCAGCATCTCTCCCGTCTTCGTACGACGGATGCAGCGAACCTCTTTGCCAAGCTCGGCTAGCTTTGCCTCGCTCCGCATGGCCTTGAGCACATCGGCGTACTTTTCTTTGTCGGCCTTAACCAACAAAGCCTCTCCTTTGTCCCTAGCCTTCCTCGCGGGAATGGGCCCGGCCTCTTTTGGGACCTTTTTCTTCTTCGCGACCTTCACCCATGGATTCTCGCCGGGTTCGCTTACATGGCTCGGATCCGGGGTTCGAGTGCCGAGGTTTGGGTTGAGCCCCTCGCCACGTTCCTTCGCCCCATCATTTCCGCCATGGTCTTTGCTCCTTTTGGCCTTGGGAGTCAGGCGTTTACTGCCTGGAGAATCCCTGGCGCGTTTCCGGCGCTGTTTATTCCGCTCAATCGTGAGCCGGAGCGCATAGTCGACCGCCTCCTGTTTTTTGTCGGTATCGAAGGTGAAGGGCTCTGTTTGAGAACACTTCTCCGACTTTCCGCCGCCCTCTAGCCGCACTATCAACGCCTCTTGGTCCCTTTTAGCTACGTTCACGGCCTTACGTAGCTTCAGCAAGTTCGCCTTCAGCTCCTTGCTGATGTTGGATTTCTCCTGCGCGAATTCAATAATCGCGTCGAGTTGTTCTATGACCGCTGTCATACTCGGCTTGATTACTTCCTTCGCTTGCTCCTGGGACTCAGGCTGGTTCACTGGTTTGACGTGGACATTGCTGTCACTCGTCTCCTCAGCTACTGCTTCGCTCTCCTCTCTCGCACCCGTTCTGGATGGAGACCTCCTCAAACCCCCTCTTGCGAAAGGGTTTACCTCCTTACTCGACGCCGATGTTGATGGTGTTGAACTCATGTTTTATATGGGTCCCCCTTATGGCTACCGTCAAACCCAGCCGAAAGTAGTCGCTATCATGATCCCATGGTTACCTATGCGGTGCAGTGAGGCCATGCGAGGGTTGGCTTTACGCTCAGAGCCGGATCAGCGCAAATCAGGAAAAGGGCATCTGAACCTACTTCCACCCAGTCATCCCAACCAGGTGGCTGAAAGTGAGACGGCGTGCCATAAGGCCTGCCACGGTTTTATGGGACGGAAGGCAGCTGCGGCATTAGCCTACTCGCCATTTCAAGCCGGTTCCACCCTGCTTTACTGAAGGAGTAGAATACCGCAGCTGTCAGCCCTAGTTTCTCTATATATTCCGATCTACCGTATCGTATCCATGGATGGTATGGTAGCCAGTATGCCATAGTTAGGACCTCACTGGCGTTAGTCCTAACGTGCCGAGTCGGCACTCCCGTTGGTTATTGTGTAGCGTAAAACAATTGACAAACAGTACGGTTCTGCATCCGCCATCGCGCTTGTAGCACGTGGTCATTGCTGTTGACCTAGGCAAAGCTGTTGAAATATATGAAATACAATGCTTAATTCTTACTGGTAACAGGTTAGTAGCTGTCCAATTCCTCCTTCTATTCCGCTGGTGCGCTCTAGATTGCGTTCTCCCATTTTATTTTCGAGTTGCATTCATCATCACTGTTTACGGTCCTCGACGGTCCAGTTAGGATTTCGATCGGTTATGCTTCGTACCGTGCCTACGCTGGGACAATTGCTCCGCAGAAACGATTAGTCTCGAAAACATTCTTGCGACCATACAAGCTGGTTTGGTTCCAGTTGGCTGATTTATATATACAAGGCAAATTTAGCCTTGGACAAGGTACATACCTCTCCAAGTGTGTTAAAATCCTATCCCAGGGCTATTGGTCCTAATTTTCCCAGGAAACGGTTGTATAACGCTCTCTATTCACCACATCGTCGTCAGTGTATAAGAGCGTATTCCAAAATGGCGGACGAACAAGAAAAACGGCAGTTAGTCCGTCGACGCATGGCACTACTCGCATGGAGCGGGACAGGCTTGAGGTGGGGTTGCGAATCTAAAATTTGGACGCTATCAGACAGGACCTTGAGGATATTCAACCGGCTCTTGAAGGTATCGAGGAAACAAGCGAAGGTATAAATTTAAACTCCCAAATCCGTTCCTCATTTGAAGGACAATATTTTAAAATAAAGGCGGGTCTGCTTCAAAAACTTTCTTCGACTATTCCTGTTGGCAATATTGCTCCTCATTCACCCCTTACATTTCCCTCCAGCTTAAAGGATCTTAAGCTTCCGACGATCACACTACCTGAATTTAACGGTGATTTTAAGGAGTGGCTAGCCTTTCACGACACCTTTCTAGCGTTGATCCATTCAAATCAAGACGTGCCGGAGATCCAAAAATTTCACTGAAGTCAGCAGTGACGGGTGAAGCCGCACAAGTGATCGAGTCATTTGCGATCAGTGACACTAACTATTCATTGGCTTGGCAGGCATTGGTTGACAGGTATGCGAATGAATATCTTCTAAAGAAACGGCACTTGAAAGCAATGCTGGAAATCCAATGGATTAAAAAGAAAACAACAGCATCGTTACATACGGTTGTAGACGATTTTGAGCGGCACACTAAAATCCTTCAGCAGCTTGGTGACCCTGTGGATTCTTGGAGCACAATATTAGAGCATTTACTGTGCGTTCGCATACCCGATGAAACTCTTAAGGCGTGGGAGGACCATGCATCGACTATTGAAACCCCAACCTATGGAGCTCTTGTTGAATTTCTGCATCGACGCATCCGTGTGCTTGAATCTATTTCGGTGAATCATGTTCAACCTTTGCCTCAATATGTAACGTCTTCGCATGTGTCGGCAACCAGCAAGTTCCACCAGATCACACCAACACGGAATATAGTAGCGGACAGTTCTAGTCAGTGTTATGCCTGTGAGCAACGCCATCCGTTGATAAAATGCATAAGGTTCGACAAGATGAGTGCAGTAGATCGCCTGGCTTCGATCAAAGCAAATCGGCTGTGTCTAAACTGTTTTAGGAATGATCATTTTTCAAGACACTGTCCTTCGAAGTACACTTGTAGATTCTGTAAGCGACGTCATCATTCTCTTCTTCACGAAGGGTTTGGAGATAGTACAACCTCCTTTTGTTTCGATCAGACACCATCTGGTATTGGCAACACTACCCACGCATCGACTTACGTAAATGTGAGCTCTCCTGGTAAAGGATCGGCATCTTCCATGTTCTGTTCATGCTGTAATACATCAATGCAACGGTGTGAGAAAAACATGTTTATGTTAACGGCAGTTGTCGTGGTCATTGATCGCTACGGTAAGGAACATTTAGCACGTGCCTTGTTAGATAGCGCATCTCGATATGGTTGATATGGTTCTCGGTATCGAACACTTTTTCTCATTCTTCCCGACTACTAATCGAATACAGCAGCAAAAATCCCGCCCAATATTAGTAGACAGCGTTTTTGGATGGATAGTATCCTACACCACACGTGAAATTCCTTCATCAGGACAGAATCCGCCATGTAATATCGTTGCCGTCTCTCTGTTCAACCTTGAGGAGAGAATCGAACGGTTTTGGAAGGTCGAAGAATTACAACCCCGATCCGATTACTCCTGGGAGCATAGGCAGTGTGAAAAATTATTTTCAACGACCACTACTAGAACTGCAGAAGGGCGATATATAGTACGTTTGCCTCGTCAACCCAACTTCAATCAGCTTATTGGACAATCCAAGCCTACGGCACTTCATCGGTTCCGGCTATTAGAAAGGAAACTCGATAGGAATCCTGAATTAAAGAAGGAATATCACAAGTTTATGGCAGAATACCTCTCTCTTGGACATATGCAATGTGTTCAGGACGACGACGGACATCATTCTGAAGGATACTACCTCCCACATCATCCGGTAGTGAAAGAAGCCAGCACGACGACGAAATTACGCGTGGTCTTCGATGCGTCAGCCAAGACCTCAACAGGCGCATCGCTCAATGAAGCCTTGTTGGTAGGTCCTGTGTTGCAGGACGATCTCCTATCCGCGATTCTCCGATTTAGAACCTTCCCAGTGGCGATGATGAGTGATATCGCCAAAATGTGTCGGCAAGTCTTACTTCATCCAGACGATACACGATATCAACGAATCTTGTGACGATTTTGCTCTACAGATCCTATTCAATGCTATGAATTATCCACAGTTACCTATGGCTTAAGTCCATCTTCATTTCTCGCTACGCGTACGCTACAGCAACTATCCGCTGACGAAGGCGATTCCTATCCTTTAGCAGGACCAGCTGTGCTGAAAGGTTTTTATGTGGATGACTTCATTGGAGGAGCACAGTCCATCACAGAGGCAATCCAATTGCGAAGGGAACTGAGTGAGCTACTAGCACAAAGCGGCGACTTCTCATTCCGAAAATGGACATCAAACAACACACGAGTACTGGCCGATTTATCTCCCGAGGAAATTGGTACCCAATCACCCATCGAATTCGACGCTCAATGAACGGTAAAGGCGCTAGGGATTTCTTGGGAGCCCAAATCTGATATCCTTCGCTTTGATTCAAAGATTCGTCACCACTCCGGCGCTCACACCAAACGCTCTATCCTGTCGGCGATATCTCAATTGTTCGACCCATTGGGGTTGATTTCTCCAATTATTGTTATGAGTAAGTTGATAATGCAGCGTTTATGGATTTTCCCGTGTGCTTGGGATGATGAAGTGCCAAATGATATTGCGATGTCTTGGGAAAGGTTTGCAACACAGCTCCCAAAGATAATAAACTTCAGTGTCAGCCGCTACGCCTTTCTTTTAAACGCAATATTCCAGCTTCATACATTCTGCGACGCATCGGAATCTGCGTACGGTGCGTGTACTTATGTTAGATGCATTAGTTTTTCAGGGCAGATTCATGTACAACTCCTTGCGTCCAAATCTCGAGTAGCTCCGTTAAAAAGGATCACACTTCCTCGTTTAGAATTGTGTGCTACCGATATTGGTGCCAAATTACATGCTCGTATCGTGGAGGCTCTACAAGTTCCTGTCGCTGGCTCATATTTTTGGTCGGATTCTACCGTTACCTTGCAGTGGCTACGTGCACCGCCCTGTACATGGAAAACCTTTATAGCCAACCGAGGAGGAACAGAAAATCCGGCAGATCCTATATCCCGCGGAATGCATGTTGACGACTTTTTGATCAGCGATTCGTGGAGGCAGGGTCCAAAATGGTTTTCTTCACCTGAAGTGAATTAGCCTACAACTAAGTTACCTGAGTACCCAGAAAACGGAAGGGAACGAAGAAAAATGATCGTTACTGTAGCAAGAGTTAACGTCTCATCTGATAACGCTAACCCAATTTTCGGTAGGTCTTCTTCATACGAACGTCTACTTAGATTGACTGCTTATGTGTTGCGATTTATCACCACCGTTAAAAACAGAACCCGATCGCAGCCGACCCCCTTTATTGGATCGCTTCCCGGTATTTCACTAAACGCAGATCATCTCAATGTGGCAGAAAAAACTCCGAATCAAATGGCACAGAAGGATGCATTCCATGAGGAGATTCGGAATTTACAGTACAATAAGTCAGTGAAAGTGGCTAAACGTCAACTTTATCGACAGCTTGGTAATTCGAAACTCTCCTTCGAGGATTTAGCCACTTGTCGCAGATCGAAACAAGCATGAATTCTCGCCCCATCGTACCACTAAGTGAAGATCCGAACGACATATCAGCGCTGACCCCAGCGCATTTCTTGATTGGAAGCACAATGCATTCGCTGCCCGAGCCAGACTTTCTTAAATTTCCGCTGAATCGTCTTGATCATCATCAACGTTTGCAACGTATCTACCAGCAATTCTGGCATCATTGCCGGACAGAATATTTGCAAGAACTACAACATGACTCTAAGGCTTCCCATCCCAATACAGACATTCAACCAGGTAGACTAGTCGTGCTGACTGATGAACTTCAAATACCCGTGAAGTGGCCATTAGCCAGGATAATAGTCGTTCACCTTGGCAAGGATAAGTTGGTAAGAGCCGTCTTATTGCTTACTAATCGTGGAGTTGTTGTACTCCCAATCACAAAGATCTGCATGCTACCGATGGAAGAAAAGGAGGACGACATGGTACATCCGGACGAGCAGTCTTCCACTAGCTCTTCACTGTCAGCGGAACAAAAGGAAGATGGCATCTAGATATTTTGTTGTTTATTTGTATAATTTAAGGTATATTCTACTCTTTGCATGATTGTTATTGAAGATGATAGTAAGGATGGAACAATACTAGTTAGGATAAGAAAATTGAAAATTGAAGACCACCAGGCTTCAAGGACGGTTAGAATATACAGTGCATGTTGCTATAAACCTTGTTTGTAAATTAGTTGAACCTTGTGAATTTATGAAATCGAAATTTCGTGAATCGGTACCTGCATACCTCTTACTTTAACGTTTTCCGGTTGTGGTGCGTCTCGTATGGCTTTGATTCTCTCGTCAGTTTTCATTAATCCATCTTTGGTGATAACATGTCCTATAAACGTGATTTTTTCTTTGAAGAATTGGCATTTATCCAAGTTGAGCCTAAAGCCGGCTTTGTTTAGTATGCTAAACACTTCTCTTAAATAATCCAAGTTGTTGCAATATTCGTGTACACACTCAGTGTATGATCCAACCATTTATTATTACATCGTGTTACGCGCCATAGGCGCGATCATGTCCTTTCTTTATTCATTATATATCTGTACTTTGCTATGTAAGGATCGCCTAATAAAATTTTGAAGTAAATTTCGAGTGAATAAAACATGGTGTCAGAAGTGGCCGTGTGATTTTAAGTAAAGTCTCTCGCGTCATTTACGAAATCGCGAATAAAGGAAACAAGTGTTCAACGTATATCAAATTATTAGAACGATTGGAACAAGACGTTCAGCATCGGCAGCCATCTTATTTTTCTATCACGAGTGCAATAGCAGTTTTTTTAACGGAGTCCTCATCAAAATGGATCCAAACTCATGCACGGTCTAACGTCAGCAAAAAAATCATCAGCACCAGATCCGATGCAGGGATCAGTAGGACCTTCACTTGGGGCAGCCAGCGCCGCTAGCTCTAGAAGGGGACATGGAACAGAATTATGAATTTTTCGAGAGAGTTGGTTGGAGTTGGGATAGTTACACTAAAGCCGTGGGTATGGATCGATGGCCAAAAGTTGATAACACTCAGAAAGTTAGCTTTCTTCTATCGGTGATTGGTGAGCCGGCAAGGCGAAAATATTTCAACTTTGAGTTTACACCAGATCAACAGAATAATGTGAAGGAAACATTGAAAGCCATTAAAGAAAAAGTTACGGCAAAGCGAAACACCATTATCGATAGATTGGATTTTTTCTCCGCATCTCAGTCGTCCGAAGAATCCATCGATGACTTTACCACTCATCTGAAAATTCTCGCCAATTCAGCCAAATTAGGACCACTGGAAACAGAGCTCATAACATACAAAGTTGTTACCGCTAACAAATGGTCTCAGCTTCGCACTAAAATACTGACCATCACTGATATCACTTTGTCAAAAGCAATTGATATGTGTAGAGCAGAAGAAATAGCAGCAAAACGATCATTAGACTTAGCAATTCCGAACAACACGGACGTGAAGAAAATATTATATTCTAAAAAAACGGTCTTCTTTGTAAGTTTTGTGGAGAACGTCATGAATACGCCAAGGGTATATGTCCAGCTTTGGGTAAAAAGTGTCACCGTTGCAAAGGAAAAAACCATTTCGAGAAAGTTTGCAACAAGCCATCGAATAGTTAAAAGAAGGAAATTCCAAAAGGTAAAAGAAGTCAAGGAAGAAACGAGTACTAGTACCGGTGATGAGTCGTCGACCGGCAAAGCTTCATCAGAAGAAAGTGAAGATGAATATGAAATTGGGAAAATTGTGGATAATTTGGAAAATGGAGGTAGTATCATAGCAAACCTCAGTTTGAAGTTTGATAATACATGGAAACCAGTGAAATGTGAACTGGATACTGGTGCTAACACCAGTTTGATCGGTCGCCAGTGTCTAATAGAACTTAGTGAACATCAAAGCCCTACTCTGCTTCCTTCAAAATTACGTCTACAGAGCTTTGGTGGTAATCCTATCAATGTTCTTGGAGAAGTAAAAATCCCATGCCGTCGCAAAGGTCGAAAATATTCGTTAGTACTACAGGTAGTTGAGGGTAACCATCGCCCTCTGTTATCAGCTAAAGTATGTAGAATTCTTGGATTTGTGAAATTTTGCAAAGCAGTTTCTTTCGGAGCTCCGAAATCAACCGACTCATCGCAGAAGATGTTAAACGTTTATCGAGTAAAAGCACAAAGGATAGTAGAAGCTCACGAGCAGATTTTCGTTGGATACGGTAAACTAGCTGGTACAGTTTCCTTGGAAGTGGACCATTGCATTTCTCTTTCCATCCAGTCACCACGAAGAGTACCCATAGCTATGTGCGAGAAACTCAGAAAGGAGTTGGAGATACTTGAAAAGGAGGGTATAATCGTCAAAGAATCTTAACATACAGACTGGGTAAGTAACGTTGTAATCGTACAACGTGGCAGTCCAGAGTCATCCAGTATAAGAATCTGTTTGGATCCGATACCCCTTAACAAAGCACTCAAACGGCCAAATCTACAATTTGTTACACTTGATAAAATTCTTCCAGAACTAAGCAGAGTAAAGATTTTTTCTACTGTTGTTGCTAAAAAAAGGTTTTGGCATGTAGTTCTAGATGCGCCCAGTAGCAAGCTAACAACCTGTTGGACACCCTTTGGTCGCTACCGATGGACTCGTTTACCATTTGGAATAGCTTTTGCACCTGAAATCTTTCAGATGCGCCTCCAGGAAGTTATTCAAGGTTTCAAAGGTGTCGATCGCATTGCGGACGATTTGTTAGTCTATGGATCCGGTGACAGCCTAGAAGAAGCTCTCATTGATCACAACAACTGCCTGAATCAGCTGTTGATTCGTTTGAGAGAACATAACGTTAAGTTGATTAGGTCGAAGTTAAAGCTTTGCCAAAAGTCAGTGAAATTTTATGGTCATGTGTTGACTAATCAAGACATCAAACCAGATGAAAGCTAAATCGCCACAATTCGGAACTACCCCATACCGACAAACCGCAAAGAAGTTCACCGCTTTATTAGCATGGTCAATTATTTAAGTAGATTTATAAAAAATCTCAGCGCAAACTTTATAAATCTCCGTAAGCTTATCTTAGATTCTGTACCGTGGCAGTGGACGACTGTTGAAAATGAGGAATTTAACCGAATGCATCAAGAACACTAACAGCGACCGAACGCAACTATGCTCAAATCGAAAAGGAGTTACTAGCAATACTGTTCGCATGCACTCGTTTTGGCCAACTAATCGTAGGAAACTAAAAAAACAGTCATCAGGACAGACCTCAAGCCGCTCATCAGTTTGTTTCAGAAGTCGCTTTTGTCAGCACCACGTAGACTCCAACACATGATGCTCAACCTACAGCGTTACCGACTATCCATCGAGTTTGTCACCGGGAAAGATAATGTAGTTGCAGATGCTCTGTCTCGTGCACCACTGGAGAAAGACCAATGCGAAGTTTTCACCAAACGTAATATATATAAAGTTCTGGGTGAAATAGAAGGGCTTCAATAGTCGAAATTCCTGTGCATTTCGGACAGCCGTTTGGAGGAAATAAAATTCGAAACCGAAAAGGATCAGTCGCTGCAATTGATTATCAGTTATATTCATAATGGATGGCCAGCAATCACCGGCCACGTACCAGACAACGTTAAAATCTACTTTAATTATCGCAACGAGCTATCTACTCAAGATGGAATAGTATACCGTGGCGATCGTTTAGTCGTGCCACATGTTCTTCGTCGAAAACTCATAGATTGCTGCCATATAAGCCACAACGGAATAGAGTCAACGTTGAAATTAGCCAGAGCCAATCTCTTCTGGCCAGATATGTCGATGCAGATCAAAGACGTCGTTTAAGAATGTACCGTTTGTGCAACGTATGCAGCCTCACAACCGAATCCGCCTATGATGAGCCACTCTATACCGGTTTATATATTTCAACTGGTATCCATGGACGTTTTCCAAGCAGAATATCGAAACATCTCCAAGCACTACGCGCACCGGTGCACCCTCCATGGTCAAACAAAACTTTGAAACGCTATAAACGAGCTAAGCAATCGGCATTGAAAAAGTTTACATATCGTCGCTCATACCAGCTGCGATCTTATTATCTGCACCTCAATAACCGCTACAAACGACTGAACAAAATATTATACAATAATCACTTGCTTCGCGTTCAAAACAATTTAAAAAACAACCCGAAAAGCTTCTGGAATCACGTAAACGAACAGAGAAAAGAGTCAGGGCTACCAACTCACATGTTTCTAGGAGATGTCCAATCATCAACGCAACATGATATATGCAATCTCTTCCGGAAACACTTCAGCAGTGTGTTCTCCGACGAAACTCTATCTAATCATCAAATCACTGAAGCCATCAACAATGTTCCGCACCGCTCTCCTATCGGCCCTCACCCTATCATATCGACTTCTATGATCGAGTTAGCGTGCGTCAAGCTGAAGTCATCTTCGAACGCTGGACCAGATGGTATTCCTTCAATAGTGCTAAAAAAGTGCTCGAGTAGCCTTTTAGTCCCACTCTCACTGCTATTCAACTCATCACTCACATCAGGAACGTTTCCTGATATTTGGAAGAGTTCATATATCTTTCCAGTATTCAAGAAAGGAAATAAGTCCGACGCTTCCAATTATCGTGGGATTGCGGCATTATGCGCAGTTTCCAAGTTACTCGAAATTATCGTCTTGGATTTTATCACTCACAATTGCAGTAACTACATCTCCGAAACTCAGCATGGTTTTATGCCCAATCGTTCAACTTCAACGAATTTACTCTCCTACACATCTTTTATCATCCGTTCTCTTGAAGCACGTCTCCAAGTTGATGCAATCTATACAGATTTCTCCGCAGCTTTCGACAAGATAAATCATCAAATAACAGTAGCTAAGCTCGATAGGCTTGGTTTCAATGGATCCTTACTGAACTGGCTCCATTCATATTTAACTGGCCGCAAAATGTCTGTAAAAATTGGAAACTGCTCGACGACACCCTTCGCCGTTAGCTCTGGAGTACCCCAGGGCAGTCATTTGGGACCATTTATATTTTTACTATACCTTAATGATCTTAATTTTTTGCTGAAATGCTGTAAGCTGTCCTTTGCTGACGATTTCAAGCTATATCACCAGGTTAAATCTCAAGAAGACACAATATTTCTACAATCACAGCTTGATTCATTCGCCAATTGGTGTCAAATAAACAGAATGGCATTAAACGCCTCTAAATGCTCTGTTATTTCCTTTTCTCGCAAACACTCGTTTATAAGAATCGAGTACAACATTACGGGAAAAGTGCTGAAACGCGAATCATTTGTAAAGGACTTAGGAATTATTCTTGATGCCAAGTTAAACTTCAAAAATCACATCGATTATATAATTTCCAAGGCTTCAAAGCTTCTAGGATTTATTTTTCGCGTAACCAAAAACTTTGTCAATGTACACTGCCTTAAGGCATTATATTGTGCACTAGTCCGTTCGACGCTTGAATATGGCGCTATTATTTGGTCACCTTACTATCAAATCGACGATGAGCGCGTCGAAACTATCCAGCGAAAATTTGTTCGGTTTGCTCTACGCAATCTACCATGGAACGACCCTGCAAATCTACCTAGTTACGAAGATCGCTGTAAACTTATAGGCTTGGATCTATTATCTGTTCGTAGGAATGTCTCAAAAGCAGTTTTTATAGCCGATTTGTTACAATCACGTATCGATTGTCCCGAACTCTTACAATTAATTAATTTCGACATTCATCGTCGTAGTCTGCGTTATCACCCCTTTTCAAGATTACCTTCCGCCAGAACAAACTATGGATTCAATGAACCGTTTACTAGTATGTGTCGTTTATTCGTTAACTTATATAATGTCTTCGATTTTCATGTATCTCGAAATGTAATCAAACGGTTGTTTCTTAGTCACTTATCATGTTAGTTTTAGAATCAAAGATTGGTACAAAGATAAGGAGGTTTTATGCCTACTGGAGGCAGAGGTTTGAAAATGCTCAACTCCAGTGGGCTTTTCCCTGCCCCACATACATGCATACATACATTATTGTATTTTCGTTCAACCCCCACTCCTCTCCATCATTCTCCATTGGAAACTAACTAGATTCGCCCGCCGAAATTAACCCGGTCGTCATTTCTTCTTTCTCTCTGTCTTCCACCATGCTTTCTTCGATCACTAATTAGATCTACATGCCGATTCTAAACCCGTCGTTTTCTCTGCCTTCCACCATCTTTTTGGTCACTAATTAGATCTTCATGCCGATTCTAACACAGTTGCTAGCCCACGCTCGTCTACCACCTTCTCCACCAACCTTTGTATATATTCCCACTCTTTTCTTCTCACTCACTTTTTAAGCAAGAGTACTATTACTGCCATGTAAGGCTTAGCGTCATCAATTAGTTATAGGGTTATAGATTTAGTTTTAATTGTTAGTTTCAATTGTTAGTAATAAGTCCAAATGTATCTGTTGGATCATTGTAATCTGTTGATACAAATAATGAGAAGGTTTTATGCCTGCTGGAGAGAGAGATTACCAAATTTCATCTCCATCGGGCTTTTCCCTTGCTCCATAAATAAATAAATAAATAAATAAAACATCAACCGTAAATTCCTGGTGACGGTTGACCACTATTCGGATTTCTTCGAACTCGACATTTTGAAGGATTTGACTCCTGAGTCCGTCATCGTTGCCAGCGAACAAAATTTTGCTCGTTATGGTAAACCTCAGAGGGTGATCAGTGACAATGCAACCAACTTTTCCAATGTTAAAATGGCTCGTTTCGCTCGTGTATGGGATTTCGAATTAGTTACCTCAGCACCGAATCACCAGCAGGCAAATGGAAAGGCAGAAGCAGCTGTAAAAATCACAAAGCGGTTAATCAAGAAAGCGGATGATACTGGAACTGATTTGTGGTATGCTCTTCTGCATTGGAGAAATATACCTAATAAAATTGGCTCCAGCCCCGTATCTCGACTGTTTTGTCGCTCTACTCGTTGTGGTGTACCAATGTCGAAAGAAAATTTACTTCCGCGAATCATTGAAAATGTTCCTGCTTCTATCGAACAAAATCGCAAGATTTATAAACGGAACTATGATAATAGATCTCGGAAATTACCTGAGCTCCGGATTGGCTCTCCTATATACGCACAGTTACAACCAGAAACTTCAAAGCAATGGAGTGCCGGAATTGTTACTGATCGTTTAAGCGAACGTTTGTATCTCGTCAACGTGAATGGCGTTCCTTATCGACGCAGCTTGGTTCACTTAAAACCACGCAATGAACCCAACGCGACACTTAACCGATATCCCACAGTTCCTGATTTGAATTTTACTTCTACTCCAAATACCACAAGTCATGAAACTGTTTCTTCTGCTGTTGAGAATTCGAATGTTTGTTCTGAAAAAAGGCGGGTGGGTAATGTCAGAGACATAACTGGATGTCGTGAATACGAAAACAACTGCCATGTTCCTTAACACTTCCGAATATCAATTAGTTGATCAATTGTATGAATTATGCAAGCATTCCCCTTTTCCACATTTTTCGCAAAAACAAAGAAGGCTTCACTTGATCTAGATTACTGTGAATTTCACACAGCGAAAAGTGCAAAAATCAAATCAATCAGTTCTAGATTTGCACTAAACTGAGGATATTTCCCTACGATTTGCAAGAAGTCCTAATAGTTCTTTAGAAAACTTTTAGAGCCATTAGAACGGCTGATTTTGTGTAATGCTCTCCACCAGGCGCGTAGCCAGAAAAAATTTTCGGGGGCGGGTTTTAGAACATGGTGATAAATCAACACATGTAGAATTTATATCACAATGTTTCCCATGGGTTATAATTTTTTGTTTCGGGGGGGGGGGGGGGGGGGGTTTGAACCCCTAAACCCCCCCCCCCCCTGTATACGCGCCTGCTCTCCACCGTTGCTTTTTCACAAATGCAAATGACTGGCTGCTGTGACGTAATCGCTCTTGTCGGAAACGAAACTAGCTTTGCAAACGACACAAAATATATCTGCTCGCAGTGGCGATAGAATCCAAACTGATCCAATTTTTGGTGAGAGATTTGTTTTTACCCGATTTCGTTTGTAGCTTTTTCACTAATGGGCGGTCCTAACGGCTATAAAAATAGTAGCATATAAGAGTTTCAATTTCGATTATTTCATTTCTGATTTGCATTTCATTGAAAGAAATTACCCGGATGGTGTACGGGATTCATTCCTGCCTTTCAGAAGGACCAAATTGTGGAACTCACTACGATATTAAACACTTTTCGGAACATTTTCTCGAACGATTTGTTGTACAGCAGCAGATATTTTGTTCTCTTCCTCAAAACGCATTCTGATTGGCTGGTGTTGACATGGGTCAAATGAGACATGGCTTTCAATAGTGTACTATTGAAATACTTCAATGCTTTTTCTATACACGCTTAAGTTGAAAAATTTCGATTCTATTAAAAGTTAGATTATATGAATCCTTTCTAAGATCACTGAGCTATGAGCTTTAAAAATACGAGAAAGGCAAACGCGCCTTATGAATTATCCTCTTTGATACTCGTTTATACCAAACATTTCAGAAAAGTTTATTTTGAATTATTTGAAATTATGTCACACAACTGAATATTTTATCATAAAATTGTGATCATATTTCCGACGGCATGTAGCAAAAATTATGTTGATTCGTTAGATACAACAAGAGCTATTCACGATCAAAAACTTATCACTCTCTCAGAGGGTAAATTTTGAAAAGGCACCCCATAGTAAAGTAAGTCGTATTCACGACAAAATAGTTCCGTCAGATTTTGCTACGATTGAATCATCAACCATTTCATCACCACCAGTGTTGCCGAATAATCGAAAATCATCTTCTTCTACTACAAGCGTTACAGAAACGTTATCACCAGTGAGAAAAGCTACGTTTACGTCCACCAACAATAGGAACGATAGAATCATAAGGCCAAAACGAATTACTCGCACTCCAGCTAGATTTAAGGATTTCAAAATTAATATTGAGTAGATCTTATTTGAAAGTGAGGAGGATGTTGCAATATTCGTGTACACACTCAGTGTATGATCCAACCTTTTATTATTACATCGTGTTACGCGCCATAGGCGCGATCATGTCCTTTCTTTATTCATTATATATCTATACTTCGCTATGTAAGGATCGCCTAATAAAATTCTGAAGTAAATTTCGAGTGAATAAAACACAAGTGTTCTTCGTCCGTAGCACCTGTCACTATATCGTCCAGAAAATTGGAAACGTCTTCGATACCACCAAAAAGTTTGACTATTTCTCTCTGTACTATTCCTGATGCCGGTTTCACACCAAACGAAAGACGATTAATTAAATACACTCCTTGCATAGTTGATATCAGACATAGTTGCTTCGATTGATCATCCAACTCGAACTGGTTATACGCCTTGGATAGACACAACTTACTGAACTTCATTCCTCCATTCAATTTTACAAAAAAATCTTCTGCCGTTGGTAACGGAAAACGAACGTCCTTTAAACAACCATTTACGGTTACCTTGTAATCGCCACACAGCCTTAAATTTCCATTCGGTTTAACAACTAGGACTAGGGGTGTACACCAACGACTACTATCACTTTTCTCCGGAATACAATTTTAACTGCAATTCGTTATGTTGCAGGCTCCATTGAGCTAAGTTACTACTGTAGAAACCATGGGAAATAACACTGACTCCGGCTCCAAAGTCCAACTCCATCGCGAACTGCTTATTGCCAATTTTTACCTCCACCGAGAACCATTCATTACTCTCACTAGCGCGGGATATTCTATATAAGGTAAACAAATCCGACTTACGTATGTTATTTTGCTGCAATTGTATTTGATCCTCTTCCTCTTTATCGATTGGTTTTTCTTTGCTTTCTGCTGTTGTAGCTGCAACATACTAAATTTTGCCGACTATCGCAAGCTGACTGTACATGGCCCTTCTGATTACACTTTCGACAAACGTAATCATCAACGATCATTCCGTATTTCTGCATCCGCATTCGATTTGTATCGATTGGCTCTGCTCTGATTCGAGTTGTTTCGTTCAACGGAATGCAAGGGCGCTTCTGTAGTGTCGACATTGTCTCCTGTGCCTTTTCGAGTGTGAGACCGTCGCTTTCCTCGCATATCTGCTCGAACGGTTTACCTTATAGGCCGTCGACAATCTTATTTACCAAATTCCATATTTTCATAAAACTGTTTCAGCTGCTCTCTAAAAGGTTCCCACTCTTCCCCCTCTGAGTCGAAACATCGAAAATTAACTATAGAAGCCGATATTTTGAATTATCCGAAGGTTGGTTTGACTGTCGTTATTTTATTAATTATCCACTGCTTGTGCTACTTCCAGACTCGTCGCCACTGTAATGTTTCTTACTGGTCACGCAATACGTAATTAACAAGACGTTATTACAATTCTACTGAAATACATTTATTCAAAGATCCATTTGGAGATCCGTTCTACATTCTATTCAATTCACGACTGAGTCCATCTCTCACTGTGGCTCTCCACTCTCCGAGGGAGGAATGGATGCTAATTATGCACTGACATAATACTACATCATTAGCCAAGGTGGGCGCACTAGAAGGTGATATCTATGAAAGACTGTGTGGGGCTCGCCGAGAGTGGTGTCTGCGTTTGCAGTGAGGGTTATCCTGACATCAAACATGTCGTTTGGACGTGTGTCGAGTATTGTGATGCCAGGTCCCAACTCATAGGTTCCCTTCGGGCCCGAGGTATACCACCCTTCGTACCATTCCACGACGTCTTGGCAACTCGAAATCTTCCATATATGACTCTCACCTACAACTTCTTAAAAACTATCAGTGCTCAAATTTCATTGCCGTTTCAACCTCTAGAGCGAACGGACGTGCTTTTGTTAACTGCGAAACGTTAAAAACCAGTGCCGTGTGTGATAAAGCGATCGGACAATCGAAATTGTTCCGTTATTGTATAATAGAAAATTGTGCTTGTTCCTCTGAGAGGTTTTTTGCACATAATACATTAGTGCAGTGGATAGACTTTGAATAGTGAACATTTGGAGTAGTGCCGTGACCCGGTGCTGTGTGCTTTTTTTCCTCTTAGAGGTTAGGACACAGACACCACAACAATTCAACCAGCGCGTGGCCCCAGCGGCCGAGTTTTGTAGCACACCGATTAGCCAAGGTCAGGCATTTGTGGCTATTCATTTTTTAAGCTAAGTGTCATTCTCTTTCCCTTTTTATCTGTCCTTCAAATTATCTGGTGGAATCCCAGATCTCTGCGGATACAATTCCGTGCCACGACAAACCCTGAGAAACACAACTCTGACCCACCAAATGATAAAATGGAGACAACTGTCGATAGCAAATCTCGCATTAAGAGCTATCCCGACGGACTTACAATCCCGGCCGGACCGTACACGGTTAATTTCCGGCCCAAATTGAATGCAAAAAAATTGAATTTTCTCCAAATATCGAGAGAACTGACCAAGCGATACTCTACTGTTAAGAGTATTGACAAAGTACGCTCGAACCAGCTTAGGGTCTCGTTAACCAGCTCAAAACAGGCTATCGAAATCGTTCAATGTGAGCTTTTTACGCAGGAATATCGTGTGTACATCAATGCAAGCGATTGCATTCAGTGTCGATTGCAGGGGATGGTACCAAATCATACCCCCAATCAGACTCGTATCGGGTGACATTCGCTGGCTCGGCTTTACCTAACTACGTCCTCCTGGACCGAGTTCGCCTCCTTGTTCGTCTCTATGTTCTGCGTATTATGAACTGCACCAACTGCAAGCAACTGGGACACACAGCGTCCCATTGCAGCAATAAGCGCCGTGCTAATTGTGGGGAGGCTCATGCCGATGGCTCCTGAGGTAACGGTACTGCAAAGTGTCTTTACTGTAAGGAGGGTCCGCATGACCTAATGGCATGTCCCGCGTACAAAGTGCGCAAAGATGGAAACGTTCCCTAACGGAACACTCCAAGCGTTCCTTTGCTGACATGCTCAAGAGTGCCACCCCCCTAACTAATCAAAGAACATCTATACCTGCTTGTCAACTGACGAGAGCGAGTTTGACGACTCATTGGAAGGTTCATCTTCGACGGTCCCTCATAGCTATAGGAAAAGAGTAAACGAATCCTCTCCTAGGCTCCCTAGTAAGGGTTCGAAGTTGTCTTCCGATGGGGCTCTAACATTTATGTTTAGAGGTAGTGGAGACATAGCTCCGAAGCAAAAAGTTCCTGGTCTCGGAAAACTCAATTCTGAGAAGGAATTCCCACCACTTCCCGGGACACCAAAGTCCCCAAGTGCTCCTGAAAACCGAACAGCTGGGTGCTGGGCTCATAAAATTCTTTGATGTTGTGGACTGGATTTCTACCACCTTCAATATTGCTGATCCTCTTGAAAGCCTGTTTATGGCTTTTATACCTACCTATCCTTCGATGGCTAACTCATCCACCGAGGTTACGGATTCAATCACTGTTTTACAGTGGAATTGTAGAAGTATCATTCCAAAAATAGATTCTTTTAAAATTTTAGAGAATAATCTGAACTGTGACGCACTTGCATTGTTCGAAACTTGGCTAACTTCTGATGTATCCCTAAACTTCCACGATTTTAACATTATTCGCCTGGATCGAGATGATCCCTTCGAAGGAGTGTTTTTGGGGATCAAAAACAGCTATTCCTTCTATCGAATTGAACTCCCCTCGATACCAGGTATTGAAGTTGCCGTATGTCATGTCACAATGAGAGGTAAGGACCTTTGTATTGCTTCCATCTACAATCCACCAGGAACCACGGTTGGGTACCGCTGGCTTAGCGACATCATGAAGCTCCTTTCCACGCCGACGTTAGTTTTAGGAGACTTTACCTCTCACGGTACGGGATGAATATTTTGAATACCGGAGAAATGACACGGATTCCCGCACCACCAGCAAGACCAAGCGCGCTGGATTTATCCTTATGCTCGACCTCGCTACGGTTGGATTGCACGTGAAAGGTTATCCCCGATCCCCACGTTAGCGACTATTTACCTATCGTAGTTTCAATCGCTCGCGGATCAAGACCATCGGAGACAATCAATGTTCCTTACGACCACATACGAAATATTGATTGAAAATACTACGCAAATTTCTTGTATGTTACAGAGTGCAGTAAGCAAAACCGGAGGGAAACAATTAAAAGCAGTTTATTTCTGAACTGTTCTGATCGGTGGTTAGGTTTGTACTGATGAAAAGTTTTTCTTCTCTAACAGCTACGGTTGTTATAGCTGTTACTGTTGACGACAGTTGGAGTCGTAGTAACTTGTAAGCTACTGCGTTAACACCCCCTCTCAATCCGAAAATCCGAGATGAGACCTAAGTTTTCGAAACTGAGTGGCTTCTAGTGGTTTCGTGAACAGATCCGCTAACTGATCCCGTGTTCCAATTGGCTTGATATTCAGTTTTCCATTTGCAATTAGATCCCGGATGAAGTGGTGCTTCACATCTATATGCTCGGTTCTTTTATTTTCCAAGTTTTTCGCCATACACACGCATCTTTGATTATCTTCATAGATCGTTACAGCATCGTCACGAACTACCTGAAGATCCTTCAAAATACCAGTTATCCACACAGACTCTGCTGTTGTAGCACTCGGCTTCACTTGATGACAATGACACCGTGGATTGCTTCTTGCTACTCCATGATACAGTACATCCAAAAACTTTGAAAATGTGTCCACTGATCGATTTTCGGTCTTCGAGATCAGCAGCCCAATCCGCATCTGCATACCCGACTAAAGCTTCCAACTCGTTGTTCTTTTTATATACGACACCCATTTTTGTACTTCCGCACAAATATCTCAATACTCGTTTCAATGCATTCCAATGAACAGTCGACGATTCCTGCTGGAAACGACCGAGGTAACCCACAGGATAACAAATGTCTGGCCTGACACAGAGCATGATGTACATCAGGCTTCCAAGCAACTCTCGATAAGGTTCGCCCGCACTTTCACCACCACGAGACAATTGAAGTCCTTTTTCCATAGGAGTCTTGGTCGGATTGCAATTGTTCATGCCAAAACGATTAAGCACCTTCACTATACTGGATTTTTGTGAGAGCTTCATGATACCTTCACTGTGGTTATACTCAATCGTTATCCCGAGAAAATGGCGCATTTTTCCACAATCGGTCATAGCGAACACGGACACAAGCTGCACCTTCAGCTTGTTAATCGACTCTAAGTTTCCTCCAGCTATGATTAGATCATCGACGTACAGGACAACATACAGCTCGTTAGCTTCACGAATTCTAATGTACAGACAGTAGTCGTGCATTGATCGAACGAATCCCAGTTTCTCGATCTGACTGTTGAACTTTTCATTCCAACAACGTGGAGGTTGTTTCAGCCCGTATAGCGACTTCAGCAGCTTACATGCTGTTCCTGGTGGAGCTTCGACTCCGTCTGGAACCGAGATGTAAATCGTCTCTTTCAGCTCGCCATGGAGAAAAGCCGTCTTCACATCCATTTGATGAAAGTAGAAGCCTTTGTGTACACCAACCGCAAGTACAATCCTGATCGTTGCAAGTTTGGCTACTGGTGCATACGTTTCCTCAAAATCCAATCCTGGTTTCTGCTGGAATCCCTTGGCGACATGTCTCGCCTTGTATTTCAATATCCTTCCAGTCTCGTCCTCCTTTAGCCGGAACACCCACTTGGTTTTTAGTGGATTTACATTAACAGGACATTGAACCAATTTCCATACTTGATTGGTCTCCATCGATTTCAGTTCGTCACGCACAGCCTCCAGCCACTGTTCTTGATCATCACGAGCGTAAATTTGCTGATAGCCTTCAGGAACATCTACGACAGAGGAGTTTACGGCAGAAGTTGCTCGGTAACTAGTAAAAAAATCAAGCATCTCACCAGGTAGCCTGCGCTCCCGTTCGCTATGCCTTGACGATGAGTCCATGTTAATTAGAGATGGACAAAACAGTTCATTTCAAAGAACCGTTCAGTGATGCAGAGTTCTAGGCAGAGTAAGCCTAGGCGAGGAAAAAAAGGTCCCTCGAAGTAGAACTAAGGTTTCGTGACAAAACTTTCTTATTAGTACCGTTCTTGAAACAACCAACGAGCTCAAAAAACAAAAAAAAAAGATCCCTCGACTTTGAACTGAGGAACTACCGTTCTCGAAAAAAGAACTATAGCTCGTTCATTCTTTCAAAAGAACTAGTTCTTTTGAACCGTTCGCAAACGAATTGCCCATCTCTAATGTTAATGTCGTGTCTTTCTGATTACGAAGAGAGCGCGCGGGCAGCTGAAGATTCAATTGATTCATCCTCTTGATCACTGACTTCTTCGTTGGCTTGCTCTTCTCCTAGATCATCTGATACTGGTTCAGCATCCCCCTCTTGCTCGAGTGGCGGTAATACTACTAATGGTTTCTCGCGTTCTTTGGACTCAGCTGAGTACGGAAAACAGTCTTCGTCGAAACGAACATCTCGAGCAATTACCATCTTTTTGGTTTCCTTGTTCCAAATGCGATATCCGTTAGGAGCGTAGCCGATCATTACCACGCTTTGACTCTTGGCATCCAACTTTTTGCGAAGCTGCGATGGAATCCATGCATGAGCCTTACATCCAAACACACGAAGCTTTGCTAGATCTGGTTTGGAACCTATCCAGCTTTCAGCTGGCGTAACACTTTCAGAGAAAGGAATGCGATTGATCAGGAACACTGCGGTTAAGGCAGCTTCATTCCACATCGACTTCGGCATTGACGCATCAATCAACATAGTCCTTACTTTTTCAACAAGCGTTCTGTTGAACCGCTCAGCCCCACCATTCTGTTGGGGTGTATAAGCCACTGTAGTTTCTACTTGAATACCCTTTTCATTGTAGAATGATTTTTGCGCCGTAGAGCCATACCGACGACACGACCTGCCACTCTTCTATTAAAACTGTATCGTAAATTTAACTACCCCTCAGTAACTGGAAATGTCAAATCGGAAACGCTAGTGAATTTTTTTAAACTGGCAGCACAAGTTGATATATTTATTGATTTTGAATAACAGTCACTATAACCT
Source organism: Malaya genurostris (assembly GCF_030247185.1). Lineage (NCBI taxonomy): Eukaryota > Metazoa > Arthropoda > Insecta > Diptera > Culicidae > Malaya > Malaya genurostris. The sequence continues at coordinate 137,000,944 of NC_080571.1, read as the reverse complement.
TGGTTACTGCATATCGAAGGCAAGATGAATGTAAACAAAATAAATTTCAGATCGGTTATTATATTACGGAACATTTTAATGGATTTACCTGACTCGAGCGGAATGTAAAAATTGAGGAGTATGAGCTATGTCTTTTATAAAGCCAAGTTCAAAATTCAGGTCTTGACTTGAAACCGTTGTGTGAGAAGGAAGACATGGAAATGACCGACAACGAGCTGAGCGAGGCTAGTGCTCTGCGATACCTGCATAACGTTGGTTTCATCCATAGTTTCGATTAAATTCCGAAAATCGAGTTCATTTAAATGCATTTCTGCTTAATTTGGACAAAATTTAACACTAATAGAACTATTCCACCGCTTTCAAAACATGTTTGTTTGTTTTGGGGTTCCTTGGTAACTAGTCCATAGCAACTTAAACAGTGTTGCTCGAGAAGATTATTTTTATCATTTACAAGGGGTCGCTAGATTTGTGGTAACTGGCGGTGAATCGTTAGCGAACAGTTTTAATGCTGATTTTTCTTCGGAGTGCCTGGTCGTGTCGTCGGCCATACTCTCGACCTTGATCTACGGTTAGTTTCGAGATTCGCATACCGAACTTAGCGGTCACCAGCGCTTCATATTCTCGAAATTTCTCAAAGACCTCCGACTTCCACTTCATGAGATAAATCATTGCAAAATATGTCGTGTCATCGATGAATGACACGAAGTATCTTGAGCCATCCCAGGCAGAGGGATCAATTGGGCCGCACACATCAGAATGGATACGTTCCAAAATTCGCTTTGCTCTATCACGTGATCCATTGAAAGGATCCCGACAATGCTTACCTTGAGCGCAGGCATCGCAGAACTAAAGTTTCCCAGTTTCCCAGCAACATTTATCACCACGGGAGTCGTCAAGGTTTCAACCTTATCAAAGAAACTCTTCACGTTCACTAAATGATCACTCGCTCCCGAATCCAGTTTGAAGTGGATAGTCTTTTCACTCGGTTTCGTAGCTGCGTCGCGACTCACCATAAAACTGACAGCCTTTTCTTCTGTGACTGCATGTGCTTCTCTCTGCTTACAGTCCTTCTTAATGTGACCAAGTTTTCCACATTTATGGCATTTTCCCTTGAAGCCAACACACTTCTTTTGCTGGTTACCTGCAAACGCTGCTGGTCTTGCTTCAGAAATTCCATCCATGCGATCGGTACGTTTTTGCTCTTCCGCTAACAGTCTTTGCTAGACAAAATCCAGGTTCAAATCTTCTTCCCTGATATTTTCAAGTGCCGTAACCAACGGATCATACGTATCCGGTAAACTCAGAAATAACTGAGAGACGAGATCTCCATCGGATAAAACCGCATCAGCCGTTCTCAGTTGTCTTACCAAATCTTCGAACATCAGAAAGTGTGACCGCATTGAGGCCCCCTCCTTCATACACAAACGACCCAATTGCTTCCTTAGGAGAGTTTGACTCGCCACCGACTTCTTGGCATAAACTTCGCCCAAGCTCGTCCACATATCCTTTGCGCTTTGTTTGTTCCGGACCACTTCCAGAACTTCATCAGCAAGGAATCCAACGATTAAGCTTTTTGCCTTCCGGTCAGCTTCCTCGAACTTCTTCTTCTCCGCTTCCACAGATGGAACATCGGTTGTCAAGGCCTTCAGCACGTCCACTGAATCCAGAAACAACTTGACGCGGAAACTCCATTTTTCGAATCCTGGTCCACCGGAATATTGTGGAATTCCGTGAATTTGCGAAGTGCCCATATCCTCTTGTATGTTACAGTGTGCAGTAAGCAAGACCGGAGGGAAACAATTAAAAGCAGTTTATTTCTGAACTGTTCTGATCGGTGGTTAGGTTTGTACTGATGAAAAGTTTTTCTTCTCTAACAGCTACGGTTGTTATAGCTGTTACTGTTGACGACAGTTGGAGTCGTAGTAACTTGTAAGCTACTGCGTTAACAAAATTTGATGTCTGAAAAACTAGCAACAGCACAAAAACTTCCTCCGGAAGAAGAGTACACGTTTCTGGCTGGCTTGATTCTCGATACTGCGATTCAAGCTCAGACGAAACGTGTACCTGGCGCGAAAACCAACATCCGTCCACCTAAACCGTGGTGGGACAAAGAGTGCTCATCACTCAATGCGGAAAGATCTTTAGCGTTCAAAAAGTTCAAAAAAATGGAACACCCGATAGTTATCGGAATTACGCGGCGTTAGACAAGCAAATGAAGAACTTAGTCAAAGTAAAGAAACTTGGTTATTGGCGACGGTTTGTTGGCCGATTATCGAAAGAAACATCTTTGGAACACAGCCCAACGAATGGGCAACCAAAACGCCACAAATGAAAGCGAATATCCAACCGCTGCAAATTCGATTTCGCTAAAAAAGTATACCCAGACTCTGTTCCGGAACAAAAGATCTCCCGCACCGCGACATCAAATACAAACGAAACACCGATTTCGATGGTAGAGTTCTCACTCTTGTCGTGTAACTAGACTAGACAGAATAAAATTCAACTTGTTGAAAAATCTTCCTGACCCTGCCAAGTTCCTTACTGGTAATATTATCCCACACGACTGGAGACAAGTGCAAGTGATCGCCATCCAAAAACCAGGAAAACCAGCCTCCAATCAGAATTCGTTTCCTGCATCCGGAAATTGTTAAAAAAAATGATTCTCTTTCGTCTAGACAATTGGGTGGAGACTAATGGCTTGCTTTCAGATACACAATTTGGTTTCCGCAGGAGCAAAGGAACGAACGTTGCTCTCCACAGAAATTTAAATGGCATTTGCACGCAAAGAACAAATGGCATCAATTTTCCTTGACATCAAGGGGGCTTTTGATTCAGAATATCTGAGAAGCTGCATCAGCATGGTCTTTCACTAGTTATGAACAACTTTTTATATAATCTATTGTCCGAGAAACACATGTATTTCGAGCATGGTGATTTGTCTACAATACGATTCAGCTACATGGGTCTTCCTTAGGGCTCATGCCTAAGCCCCCTTTTATACAATTTCTACGTAAACAGCATTGATGAATGTATCAACACATCCTGCACGCTAAGACAATTTGCCGACGACAGCGTTGTTTCTATTATAGGACTCAAAGCTGCAGATCTTCAACGACCATTGCTCCAGTCGATGACCAACATGCGGGCCACCCGCCGGGTCCCTGTGACCTAGGGATGTTTCTCGCGGACCCATCGAAACGTATAATCGTCATCTGGAAGACACTAGTGTTATATTTAATCCACCGACCGTTACCGATCGCCAGCTGTAGGCTGAATTCCAGAATGGACCAATCCCAGGGAATATGCCGTCCCTTAATACGGCGTCCCTTCTCCTCCTATAACAAGATAATCGGCCACGTTACGCTAAAGCAAATGTGACTCATTAATCTTATTTGAAAAAAAAATCTCGTTAGCCGGCTTCAAAGAATCGATTAAAACGCGAATCTTAATGAACTTTTACTACCTCTTTGGTAGCGGAGAGTCGTAATGTCAAGTTTCTAGATATCTGGAATAAATTCAATGGCTTCGATTTACACTGAAAACAGACTATCTAGGACCCGCAGAAGTTTCATTATACAACTTCGCTCTATATGAAATTAGGGCCGATAAATTTTCCCCTAGTGGCAAAGATGGATCTCCTGATTTCTCATCCATGAGATCATCCATTGCATATACAGGGTCCGCCATCTAACTTTTCTTTTAATTAGCGGTTATTTCGACATTGGTAACCTTAATGTCACTTCTGATTTGACAGAAACTTAGTTTTATCCTTCCCTGAACGAAAATGGTTGAGTATACGCTTGAGGAACACTCCGACTGGGCTTGCGATCAACTTGAAGAAGACGTCGATTTTTGCCAAAAATCATCTTCTCGGAAGAGGCACATTATCATCTCGGCGGGTATGTTAATAAGCAAAATTGTCGCATCTGGGGGACGAAAAACCCGCAGGTTATCATGGAGAAGCCGATACATCCTCAGATAGTGACGGTTTGGTGCGGATTTTGGTCTGGCGGCATCATTGGGCCATTTTTCTTCGCTACCGCGCCATAATTAGCGATTGGTTCTTCCTGTTACTTGGAGAGGAAGACTTGGACACCATTTGGTTCCAACAAGACGGCACTCTGTGCCACGCAGCCAACGCTACGATCGATCTTCTGCGCACAGTCTTTGAAGATCAAATTATCAGTCGAAATTCGGATGTCGTTTGGCCGCCTCGGAGCTGTGATTTGACGCCGTTAGACTATTATCTTTGGAGGGCTGTCAAAGATAAGTGTTATGTGGACAAGCCGGAGACAATTCAAGCCTTGAAGGAAAACATTCGTGCAGCCATAGCTGAAATAAAGCTGCATACAATCGAAAATGTACTAAAAAACTGGACCGACCGTATGGCAAACTGCAAGGCCAGACGAGGCAGCCATTTAAATGAAATTATATTCCACAATTAACAGGAAGGATTGTACTTTAATATAAAAAATAAATTTTGAAATCGGATGAACCGTTTGTGTTTTATTGCATATTTAAAATGACAATATACTTTGATTTGGAATAAAATGAAATCTAAGCTCTACCTGTTATCCATGACTAACCTCAACTCGCCTCAACGATTTATAATTTTCTGTCTTCTAGAATAGCTTTCTTCTGTCCCCTCTGCATGGTCTTCACAGAACTTGTTGTGTGCGCTGCCTGTACTTGGCCGTAGATACAGCGCTATAGCTCTTTTTGACGTTAATCGTCCGATATGTGATGTCTCTTATTTCCACCGCAACCGGTATTGTATACCATACAATAGTGGAGGATGTCTTTGCGGCTCTGTCCTAGCACCTCTGTGCCTTGGCACCCTTTCGTCTCAGCACCTCTGTGTCTCAGCACTTCTATGCGTTTGCACCTCTGTGTCTATTCACCTCTGTCCGTATGAATGGGATGGCCTTCTTTATCTGTTCCCAAGTCGAGAACGTCCCGAATATTGGCTGTGCCGTTGCTACTTTTGCGATTGGCACCAGATTTTCTACTTGCATCTATGGTTGTTTCCGTCTCTGTAATAGCCGTTAATTCACAAGCAGTAACAATGGAAGACAACCTGTTTGCTTGAATGCAGTTTACTGAAATGCATATACATACAGGGTTGATTCATGAAATTTTTATGGAAAATACTTTCATTCAAATGACCCCCACCGCTGGCTTAGCAGAGCGAATCCGATCCACCCAAATTATGAGAACATTTTCAATTGCTAATAGTACTGTTGCTGTACCGTTGAATTCCACTATGTTATATCACGTCATTACACTCACAAAGTCACTATTTTCACAGTCACTATTTTTCCGAAAGTGTATCAAACGTTATAACACAGATACGTATTTCGGAATGCTATTTGCATCCTTCTTCAGTGTATCGGTTTTATAAGTTTATTGAAAGAATGCTGCAATGAAGTTCCTTTTATACAAACGTAAGTAGGTAAACCACAAAAGGAAAAAAAATTGAAAGGTAAAAACAGGTAACAGAAAACTGGAAGGGTTAGATGTTTTCTATGTTTGTTTTTATCTTGGATATGGGTAGTAACTGGAAAAGCCATGAAGATCTATTCCCTTGATCTCGGTTTAATAAAGAGTTGTTTTTGAATATTTCTAAACTTTCTGCTGAATCTAATTTCCATGGATTAGAAATTTGTCTTAAGATTTTTATGTCATTAGTAGTGAGTTCATGATCTTCAAAAAAGGCATGTTCTGCTACTTTTGACTTGAAGTGATGTGGTAGTCCCTTTTCCAATTATTTGGATGCTTTCGCTATTTCTGAGATATGTTCCTTGAAACGAATGTCTAGTGTTCTCTTTGTTTGTCCGATGTATATTTTATCGCAATGAGAACACGAGATTTTGTATACCCCAGACTTTTTCAAATTCTCTGTAGGATCTTTTGTAGAACACTAAATCTAAACCAAATTTTCTTAGTTTTGATTTTAGTGGGTGTGAAATGTTTTGATTGAAGTCCACTGACATTCTTTTAAAATTTTCAGAAGGGGGGGTCAAAGTTGTGAGTGATTGTTTTTTCAACAGTCTTAATTTTTTATCGAAGATGGTTTGAATTGTATGCTCTGGATATCCATTGAACTTTCCAATTTCGAAAATAAAGTTTTTCTCTTTTATCGCAGCATCTTTTCTAAGGGGCAAGGGTAGCATTCTGTGAATCATATGGTGGAATGCTGCCATTTTGTGTTGATGGGAATGATTAGAAGTATTTGGTATGACACGGTCCGTATTGGTTGGCTTCCTATATATTTCGAATGTTAAGGATTTTGCCTCCCGGACAATAAGAATGTCCAAGAAAGGTAAACTGTTGTCTTTCTCTTCCTCATAGGTGAATTTAATATTTTTATGTAAATTATTAATTATTTCTAAGAAGTTCGATAAATCGTTGCGTTTGATGATGCAAAATATATCATCTACGTATCTCCACCAGCGATTAGGTAATAATCCCTGCTTATTTAAAAGTTCTTCAAGGTTTGCCATGAATAATTCACATAAAAACGGGGAGAGTGGATTGCTCATTGGTGCCCCTTGTAATTGTTTATGAAATTCCCCTCTGAATTTACATCCATGCAAAGCCGGGTTAGAGTAAGATAAGACCGTACTTTGCATTTCCATAAACTACTACTATTTTGTTGAAGTAACCAATCTTCCAACAGATTGATTGAGTCCTTCACAGGGACACTTGGGAATAAAGCGGTTATATCGAAAGATACCATCATTTCGTCATCTTTGATTTCGCCTGAATTCTGAAGTTGAGTAACGAATACCTGTGTGTTAGGAACTGATTTACTGAAGAATTTTTTTGGCATAGATTGGAATTTTTTACTAGCCATTTGGACATTTTTCAAAAATAAATTTCAATGAATCAATCTTTTAAATAAATGTACCATCATTGCAATTTTTCAAACCGTTTTTTATTGCATTTTTAAATTCTAATTTTTTTTTTGAAGCACCTATATATATATATATATATATATATATATATATATATATATATATATATATATATATATATATATATATATACGTTAGTTTGTAAATTATTTATTTATATATTTATATATTTTTTAAAGTTGTATGCGATGCCGTTGAATTCAATGAACCTGGAAAAGAAAATGAACCTTTATTAGTTTAGTAGCTAGTATACAAAACTTACGTTATAATCTATCTATAATACAAAAATATAACATTTTTTCTAATTTTGCCATATAAAATCATATCACGCAAAGTCAGCAAACGCATATCAGTCCCATATCGATTTTCGCCAATTTTAAGTTAGCTTGAGGAATGAAATCTATCTTCAATATACTCTCAGAAATTGCAACAAAAGTTGAGGGTTTGTTAGTAAAATGTGAAAAAATATCAACTCATGTCTGTCCCATATGCTAAAGTACCCGCATATCAATCCCATTCAGTGCAAATTTCAATAATTCCAATATTGGAATAGCAAAGGTGTTTTACAGATATTTCATGTAATAATACCATGATTTAGCATAAGGTAGCACAATAAATCAAAAAACTCGGAAATAAACTTTTGATCGTCTTTTTCTCGACATGCCGATTTTCCATATGGGACTGATATGCAAGTATGGGCAGTGTACGTCTGTCTCGATTCAGCTAGTAATGATGTAGGGAAACAGTTCGTTTGAACGCATTAGTTTTTTTTTATAATAATTTTTTTTTTATTTGGCTCATTTGCTTTAGCTTAACGTAGCTTAACGAGAGATTATCCTTGGCTGGGATGCTTTGTTGGTGTGCTCTGACGTTGATGTGGCGTTTTTGAGTAGTTTCCAGTAACTCAGTCAGTTCAAGGCAGGTGCATGCTCCGAAGCATCGTTTACACAGGTCATACTTTCAGCAGCGTAAAGAAGAGTGCGATAGAGCTGTAGACGAGAAAGAAATAGGGAGAGCCCTAAATTTGAGCATTGACAGTTTTCAAGAAGTTGTAGATGTGAGTCATATAAGGAAGATTCCGAGTTGCCGAGACGTCGCGGACTGATACGAAGGATGGTATACCTCGGGCCCGAAGGGAACCTATGAGTTGGAACCTGGCATCACAATACTCGACACACCTTCAAACAACATGCTCGATGTCATGATAACCCTCACCGCAAACGCAGACACTACTCTCGGCGAGCCCCACACGACGGAGATGCGCGCTGAACATCTAATCATTATAACAAGCCTTGACATTACACGAATAAAGTCTCGGCTCACGTCTAACCCCCGGAACCAAGAATTGTCGATATCTGTGGAATTATTGAGTGTAACCATCGTCCCAGAGTTCCACTATTCCATGTATTTTGCCAGCTGGCTAGTTTTCTGACGACAGCAACTGAAAAATTAATTGAAGCAGATTGGTCTTTCATACATATCACCTTCTAGTGCGCCCACCTTGGCTAACGAGTCCGCCCTCTCATTGCCCCGTATGGAACAATGTGAGGGGACCCAAGCCAAGGTAATCTGGTATGATTTTGCAGATAAAGCACTCAATTGTTCCCGTATTTTCCCCAGAAAATACGGTGACTGCTTTCCAGGCTTCACTGAACGGAAAGCCTCAATGGAACTGAGACTGTCCGATACAATGAAGTAGTGATCTGTGGGCAGAGTGTCAATGATCTCAAGCTGGATCACTGAGTTTATAGGAAGCGGTGAAATTTACATTGAATATACCGAAGCCAGTGAACCCGTCGAGATATGATCCGTCAGTGTAAAACATTTTATTACAGTCGACTTCTTTAAATTTATTATTAAAAATTTTTGGGATCTCTTGAGAGCGCACAGGATCCGGGATTCCTCGAATTTCTTCTTTCATGGATATGTCGAAAAACACAGTAGAATTAGAAGTATCCACAAAATGAACAAGATTGGGAACAAACGAAGAAGGATTTATATTCTGAGCCATGTAGTCAAAATAAAAGGTCATAAAACGGGTCTGTAAATTAAGCTCGACGAGCTTTTCAAAGTTTTCTATCACCATCGGATTCAAAATGTCGCATCGGATTAGCAGTCGATATGAGAGATCCCAGAATCTGTTTTTCAACGGTAAGACGCCCGCCAGCACTTCAAGACACTTGAGTTGATTGCATGCAACCCAAGGCAATACATAAACGACGATACTGAATTCTTTCCAGTTTAATGAAATGAATATTCGCAGCGGAGCGAAAACAGAAACATCCATATTCCATTACTGACAATATCGTCGTTTTGTACAACCTGATCAGGACTTCTGGGTGAGAGCCCCACCAAGTTCCGGTTATTGTACGAAAGAAATTGATTATCTGTAGGCATTTTCGTTTCAGATACCTAATGTGACATCCCCAGGTACCTTTGGAATCGAACCAGACCCCGAGATATTCAAATGTGAAGGCCTGAGCTATGGTTTCACCCCTTAGTTGAAGCTGTAGTTGTGCTGGTTCTCGCTTCTTGAAAATACAACCAGCTCAGTTTTCTCCGTAGAGAACTCGATACCCATTTGAAGAGCCCATGTTTACAAGCTGTCGATGGTATCTTGTAATGGTCCTTGGAGATCGGCAGCTTTGGCTCCTATAATAGACACAACGCTGTCGTCGGCAAGTTGTCTTAGCGTGCAGGATGTGTTGATACATTCATCAATATTGTTTACGTAAAAATTGTATGAAAGGGGGCTTAAGCATGAGCCCTGAGGAAGGCCCATGTAGCTGAATCGTTTTGTCGACAAATCACCATGTGCGAAACACATGTGTTTCTCAGACAATAGATTATATAAAAAGTTGTTCAAAACTGGTGAAAGACCATGCTGATGCAACTTCTCAGATAGAACGTTAATGGAAATTGAATCGAATGCCCCCTTGATGTCAAAGAAAACTGTTGCCATTTCATTTAGGGGTTAGCCAAATTTTGTGCTAGGGCACATAACCGTTTTCATTATTTTTACGTTTCGTCTTTCACTCATCAGTGCAGAGCAGTTCAAATTGAACTGCTTAGTGTTAAACTCGGCAGTTCAATTTGAACCGCTAAGCAGACGTAAAGTTTCTGCTACTTACAGAACACTTTTTGTATTGCAACGGAGTGCAATGTCTTTTCTGACGTGCCGAACGAAAACGTGTTTTCGACTATTTCTGGCCGATGCAGGTATGGTCATTTTGGGGTTAGCCAAATTTTGTGCTAGGGCACATAACCGTTTTCATTATTTTTACGTTTCGTCTTTGACTCATCAGTGCAGAGCAGTTCAAATTGAACTGCTTAGTGCTAAACTCGGCAGTTCAATTTGAACCGCTAAGCAGACGTAAAGTTTCTGCTACTATAGAACACTGATGAGTCAAAGACGAAACGTAAAAATAATGAAAACGGTTATGTGCCCTAGCACAAAATTTGGCTAACCCCTAAATGACCATACCTGCATCGGCCAGAAATAGTCGAAAACACGTTTTCGTTCGGCACGTCAGAAAAGACATTGCACTCCGTTGCAATACAAAAAGTGTTCTGTAAGTAGCAGAAACTTTACGTCTGCTTAGCGGTTCAAATTGATCTGCCGAGTTTAGCACTAAGCAGTTCAATTTGAACTGCTCTGCACTGATGAGTCAAAGACGAAACGTAAAAATAATGATGCCATTTGTTCTTTACGAGAAATGCCATTTGAATTTCTGTTGAGAGCAACGCTAGACCATCGCTCGTTCCTTTGCCCCTGCGGAACCCAAATTGTGTACCTGAAAGCAATCCATTAGTCTCGATCCAATTGTCTAGACGGAAGAGAATCATTTTCTCCAACAATTTCCGAATACAGGAAAGCATAGCAATCGGTCGCTACGAATTGTGATCGGAGGCTGGTTTCCCAGGTTTTTGAATGGTGATAACTCTCACTTCTCTCCATTCGTGTGGAACAATATTACCCTCGAGCAACTTGTTGAATAAATTCAACAAGCGCCTTTTGGCAGAGTCAGGCAGATTTTTCAACAAGTTGAATTTAATTCTGTCTATTCCCGGGGCTCTATTGTTACTTGACAAGAGCGCAAGTGAGAGAACTCTACCATTGAAAACGGTGTTTCGTTTGTATTCGAAGTCGCGGCGCGGGATATCTTCTGTTCCGGGACAGAATCAGGACATACCTTTTTAGCGAAATCGAATATCCAGCGGTTGGAATATTCCTCGCTTTCGTTCGCGTGATTTCGATTGCGCATGCGACGGAAGATGAAGGCTGAAGCTTTTTTCGTTTTCAGCTCTGAGCACTCTTTGTCCCACCATGGGTTGGGAGAACGCATAATAGTTGGCGCGCTGGGTCAAGCCAGCCAAAAATGTATATTCTTCCTCCGGAGGAAGCTCCTATGATGTTTCTAGTTTCTCATATATCGAGCTAGCGTAACTTTTCCAATCAATGTTTCGTGTGAAATCGTACGAAACATTGATTGTTTCCGATGGTCTTACACGGTTGGTGATAGAAACTATGATCGGCAAGTGATCGCTACCGTGAGGATCACAGATTACCTTCCACTTGCAATCTAACTGTAGCGAAGTCGAGCAAAGGGATAAATCCAGCGCACTTGGTTGTGCTGGCGGTCTAGGGTTCCGTTTCATTTCTCCGGTGTTTAGAATTGTCAAATTGAATTTGTCACACAGATCTTGGATTAACGAAGAACGGTTATAATCATATAAGCAGCCCCATCCTGTACCATGCGAGTTCTAGGAGTTCCATCCTGAACCATGCGAGTGAAGGAAGAAGTTCTATGATGTCTGCAAGTCGACGATGCCCTATCGAGACTCTGGGAGGAATGTAGATAGAAGCTATACATAGATCTTTGCCTTTAATGTTTATTTGGCAAGCAACAACTTCAATTCCCGGTGTCGAGGGAAGGTTAATACGATTAAATGAATAGCACTTTTTGATCCCTAAAAGTACCTTTCCATAAGAGTCTTCTCGATCCAGGCGGATTATGTTGAAATTATGGAAGTCGAGGTTGATGTTGGAAGTCAGCCAAGTGTCACTCAAGGAGAATACATCGCAATTACGAGAATGTCTTAAGTGTTTGAAAGAATCAAGTTTTGGGATGATACTTCTGCAATTCCACCTAAGCACAGTGATCATATCTTTGATTCTCATTGGTAAATTATCCATCAAAAGATACAATCGCTGCAAGGAGGGGCCATTGTTCAGTCAACTGTTTTAAAAATGTCCTTACTGTTGGCAGTAGAGCAGTTAGGAGGCTTTTTAGAGGATCAGTAATATTGAAGGCTTTTAATATCCAGTCCACTATATCAGAAAACTTCAATCCAGCGTTTGTTTGATTTTCTGGTTGTGATTTGGGGTCATTCGGGTTTTTTGATGCCCCTGAAAGTGCTGGGTACTCATTATCATCTCTAAGTTTTTTGAAACCAGGAGGTGTTTGTTTCGGTTTTCAGTCAGCACTTTTCGTTTTTGTTAGATCATTTTGTAACGAAGAGGACATTCTGAGGTTTTTACGAGGAAGCTTAGGAGAAGCCAGATTTTGTCTTTTCCTGCTTCCTTCAACCTGCGTGTAGGAAGGGCTTCGCCTGGGTCGTCAGAGGTATTCTCTTCAACTGGTAAGAGTGCAAACGGGGTCTCATGGTTCGATGGAGTGGTTCTTTTTAGGATTTCCACGTAAGAATGTTTAGAGCGTTCTTTCACGGATCGCTTCAATTTCTCCTCACGCTGTATGTACGTATTCTCCCCGCAGTAGCAACACTTTTCCGCTGTTCTTCTGCAGAGATCGTCCTGATGGGTCTCTCCACATTTGCCACATCGCAGCTTGTTGCAACCATAGGTTGCAGTATGCCCTAGCTGTTTGCAGCTTGTACAGTGCATTACTCGTGGTACATACAGCCGAACAGGTGGACGAACTCCACTCACTACCATATAATTTGGAAGTGCAGATCTGGCAAAAGTCACGCGAAACAAGTCCGATTGGTAAAATTTACCGTCTATCGATTTGGAGTGCAATTGCTTGCACTCCAAAATTTTCACTGGCTGAAGGTCGGGGTTTTTGAAACAGCTTACCCCGTCTTTCATCAGATCTTTGATCGTCAGACTTTCGCCACGGACCATACCGTCGATCTCCACCACATGAGACGGGACTTGCACACGGTACTCCTTCGTGAACATCTCGTTGGTAGCAATCCCGTTTGCTTGCTTCAGCTCGGACACAACAACGCGTAACTTGTTTGGCGAAACTTTCTCGGTAGATTTTATTTCCGAGTAATGTTTTGTCAGGTTCCGGGCAATATTCAGGACTCTGAGAGGCTTTGATTTGCTCCGAGCCATCGTCTTGGTAAACTTTTCGACGAGGTGGCAATATCTCAGAGGGAGATGGAGGCATCGGAGAGGGGGATGGTATCGGAGGGGGAGATGGCGGCATCTCGGATTCAGACTCGGTTTCTAAACGTTCTACGTTCATTGAAACTTCGCCTTCTTCCGAGACACCCCCATTGTCATCAATATTCATATTTTAAGTGCGGGAGAAAAGAGTCTCCCGCACTTGTAATAAGAATGAAAAACAAAAGTGAAAAAGGAAATATATAAATAGAAAAAGTAAAAAGAAAAATTAGAAAAAAAACTTAACAGTATGACCCGGCAATCTGTTAGGTGAGTTGATCTTTCACTCCTCCGTTGTGGCTCAGAGTGACCTTGACTCAGGATTGTACGGCTGCGATGCGGGTAGCAAACAATGGATGGATGTCCGCTGCTGTCCGAGTATAACACAATAGCTGTCGATACCGTCGGTGCACAGGTAGAACTCACTTGCGGGATGCTGCTTTTTATCACTACGGTAGAATGCCTGGTTTTTATTTATGAACTGATAAGTCATTTTACATTTATTGCATTCAAATCAAATAAATCAACAAATACACTGTAGTCAATTCTAGTCTCACATTTTTGATATATTAAAAAGTGAAGTATTAAAAGTAAAAGAAACCAAGCGAAATCTAAAGTTTTAGGGTAAACTGTTTGTCGACGTTCTGTATCACATGGTATAAATAGCCAAGTTACCTGAAATTGCTCAACAAGACAGCTAAAGTCAAACGGCTTAAGCTCATAAAGACGGATAAATCAAACTGAGATCGGACTGACAGTAAATCCGAAACAAAATATATGAGAGGAGAAGGCTTTAAAATTTGACACCTTTATACTCGAATGATATCGCGTGGCGACGATATCGTGGTGGTTGATGAATTCGTGTATTCATTCACTTATGACCGTGTATAAGAATACAAGAAAAGTAATACCTTACCACAAGAAATTTACTAACGGTGTATAAACCACATTTTCCAACAGCTGCTTGGAGATCTACTTATCTGGACGTAATTTAACAGATGATTAGTCGACCGTATAAATATTTTACATTAATTATGGTTTCGGCTTTAGCGGTCTGGTCAATAAGAATGGCTGTTATATACTGCCCGACGTTTCGACCACTGCACAGTGGTCCGGATCCACAATTTATGGGGGACAAAAACATTTGTGGCTTAGCCTTATACTTTAGAGCTATGATGTCTTCAGACCAAATAATCAGTGATAGATAAGCCATATTTTGATGCACATAGTATTAGGGTGGTTCTTATTATTGGGGTAATCCAAAAATTATTTTCCGTGTGTGTTGAGATAGAGGACTGCATTCTTCGGCAAAATTGTAGGAAAACTTATTTCAAGCAACTTTGCTGAAGACACCATTGTGGTATCTCCAACGGTTTTAGTGTTACAGCTATTTTAATAGAGCAACTTAGGGTGTTCCTAAAAAAATCAGATTTTTCGCTCTAACTTTTTTATTTTTCACTTCTCGTTTTTGGTGTCTTTGAATATCTTTTAGAGTTTGTTGAAACCAATTTTTTCATGAGTAGCGCATTCTGGTAGCGTTTTCTGAACCGAAGTTATGAGCAAAACTAGTTCAAAAACAGATCATTTTTAAACTGCTATATCTAACATTGGAGCAAACGAAAAAAAATCGGTTTCTTTCATTTGATAGAAAATACATTCGAGCATGTTTATAGAAAAAATGGCGGAGGAGATATTTTTTTTAATTTTTTAAATTGTGTTCAAACATTGAGTTTTTTCATTGAAAAATGCTCTTTCATGTAAGACATTTATTAGCTATACATATCAAAATAAGGTATTGCTGTCTTCTAGCGTGTTAAAGCTAATTCAGCTGCATAATCGGGAAGATGGAGTGCACTCACGTTGGTTGTTACTCTATTTGATAATGCTATTGCAGGATCAGAGGTTAAAAGCAATCGTTTGAATACATCCTCTAGATTCACTAAACGATTGAATTTCCGCGAGTGGAACTCCCTATACTTGCGTATAGATTTATTTCGACTCTCTTGCGCTTCCTCACTGTACATACCAATAGGAAGCAAAGCATGTTTTATAATTGCAGTCCCATGCACCAGAAGTTTATGCACGGTTGGCGACAGAGCATACCATCCATACAGCTCCACATAACGAATTCTTGTTTGTTCAGCAAACTCCTGGAAAGCAGGAACCGAAATCTCCACTTTGCTGTTTATCAAGGTTAAGATTATATAAAGCCGTTCGAGTATATTTTCATTTAACTCGGTGATTTGCGCTACGGTTTTATATTCTTTGAAAAATCTACGGGCACAGTTTCCATCATTCGAGTTTCCGCCTCCAGGTAATGGTTCGCCAAACTCTTGACAACTGATAATCCACTTTGATTTTTCAGCTACCTTGGAAACCTGAATGATACGTTTTCCTTCTCCTTTTACAAAGGATGCATTATGTATAAATCGCTAGTGTACATTGTTGTGTGTTCAGAAAACTGATCTCTAGAGTTTGAGATAGTACTCCCAAGCCGTTCCCGATCGACAGTTCTAGCAGTGTTTATCTGTATACAATTGTGACTCCTTCAATATAAGCGGAGGTAAGATGTTATTATCAGCACTTATTAAATATAATACATTGTTTCTTTAGAGCTTGAAGTTGCTCGTTTGGAGTTAATCAAGCTTCTTATAGCGAAACGAAAAGAAAAAGATTTGGTATTCTACATTAAAGAGAGGTGTAATGGGAAGAAAATTAATGAGAAAGAACTATTAAAGAAAATCAGGCTTTTATCGATGAAGTTTTCGAACCTATGGACCAAAAGCATGAGATCGAAAAAACGTTTTTTTAATAATAATGCTAGTTGGCAGCAAGGCTCTGTAGTAGTCAGCTATGTTTCAGATAGGAAAAGCAGACAAGGGCGTCCGATGAAACAGTTTGTCGATTCCTGTCGAAAAACTAAAAAAAGGAAAACTCAAAAACTTGCTAAATCAGTACCAAAGGAAGAGTTACTATTCGCAGCAGCAGCGGCAGCTAGTTCATCGGGGCACCGAGTCGCCGGTCAGATCGTGGAAACTGTGTCAACAAGTCCAGAACAAGCGATCGTAATGAAAAAAATGAGTGCTAGTGTCAGTAACGTGGTGGAGTATTCTTCGGTCGAAGCCTTGGCATTCATATGCAGGAACGATTTTTCTAAAACGCAGTATTTAAACGTTCGATCATCCATCCAACAAAAAGGGATACGACTGTACCCGTCGTATCATAAAATTTTAGAAGCAAAGGAGTTATGTTACCCTCAAGGTTTGAATCCGTTTAACTATTATTTAATTGAACGTAAAACTACAACACAACTTCCTTAGGCATTTCAATAAAACCTTCAGCTGCAGAAATTCCATTACAAGATTTGATAGATCACACAATAAAACGGCTTCTGATGTTCCTAAAGTACGACACCCTTAATTCGAAACGAAATTTGTCAATAATTTTCAAGTGGGGATGTGATGGAAGCAGTAACCACGCGAGGTATATTTTATTTTGACCCTTTAAACTCTGAGTGATATTACTGATCTTTCAATGTTTGTCAGATATAAACAAACTTTCCTAGACGAAGATGAAAATGGTGATTTAAAAGAATACTGCGATGCAAACATATTTGCAATCTGTTTGGTTCCCTTGCGATTGAGTGTTGAGCAAGAAGGTACTGACGAGATAATCTGGAACAACAATTATCCTTCATTTGTTTCCCTTTGCCGACCAAAAAAAATCATCTTTCAAAAGAAAAACACGGAACTAACAAAACAGGAAGTGGACAAAGTAAACGCAGAAATTGCAGAGCTTTCTCCCACAGTACTTGGAAATGTATTTGTATCAACGAAGCTAGTGTTCTGCATGAACGATACGAAAGTATTGAACGACATAACAGGCACACACTCCCAAGCTTGTTACATATGCAAGCGCTCAGGAAAAGCTCTGAATTTTTCAAGTACTGAAACAAATGATGAAGACCAAGACAGATATCAATTTGGCTCTCCACGCAATGATTCGATCTATGGAACTTTTGCTAAAAGTGAGTTATCGTTTGCACATGGAGAAACCGACATGGCGCGTGTCCCGACAAAATCAGCATGTCAAGGAGCGAGAGACAAACATACGAACGGCATTAAAAGAGCAGCTAGGGTTGCGTATTGGCGAACCATTACCTGGAGGCGGAAACTCGAATGATGGAAACTGTGCCCGTAGATTTTTCAAAGAATATAAAACCGTAGCGCAAATCACCGAGTTAAATGAAAATATACTCGAACGGTTTTATATCATCTTAACGTTGATAAACAGCAAAGTGGAGATTTCGGTTCCTGCTTTCCAGGAGTTTGCTGAACAAACAAGAATTCGTTTTGTGGAGCTGTATGGATGGTATGCTCTGTCGCCAACCGTGCATAAACTTCTGGTGCATGGGACTGCAATTATAAAACATGCTTTGCTTCCTATTGGTATGTACAGTGAGGAAGCGCAAGAGAGTCGAAATAAATCTATACGCAAGTATAGGGAGTCCCATTTGCGGAAATTCAATCGTTTAGTGAATCTAGAGGATGTATTCAAACGATTGCTTTTAACCTCTGATCCTGTAATAGCATTATCAAATAGAGTAACAACCAACGTGAGTGCACTCCATCTTCCCGATTATGCAGCTGAATTAGTTTTAACACGCTAGAAGACAGCAATACCTTATTTTGATATGTATAGCTAATAAATGTCTTACATGAAAGAGCATTTTTCAATGAAAAAACTCAATGTTTGAACACAATTTAAAAAATTTAAAAAATATCTCCTCCGCCATTTTTTCTATAAACATGCTCGAAAGTATTTTCTATCAAATGAAAGAAACCGTTTTTTTTGTCGTGAATACGGCTTACTTTACTATGGGGTGCCTTTTCAAAATTAGCCGTATGGAAGAATGGGCAGAACTTAATCGGGAATATCTCGACTTCTATTAAGGGCAGCAACATAATTCTTTCGCCGTTTCATCAAAAATATGATCAGGAATTTAGGATATTATTTTGAGCAGTGTGAGATAACCACAAACAACTCAAAAATTAGGTTTTCTCAAACTTTGAAAACAACGCAGAAAACTCTTTACTTTTGTTTGGCTTTTTCGCGCAAGGACGACGATTTTGAGGTAATCAGGCACATATCTTCATCTGAATGCGTATAAAAGGGGAATCGTGGTCGAGAATCGATCAATTTCGTCATCTAACACTCGATGTGGATAGACGAATAACCTACTACGACTAATTTCGATTTTGTTTTATTTTTTATTCGCAGTTGTCTACCTACCCAAGCTATGGGTAAAAACCGCCATAGATCCGAGAAGGATCCAAAGGATGCTAAGCGTCTGAAGCCAAGTGATGTACAGGTAAACGACCGTTTGCTGAGTAAAAACCAATATGCTGATCTGCCAGTAGATGTCGAAGAGGAACTGCAGAAGAAGGAAAAAATGCCGCCTTTCTACCTGAAGGGCTTCCCACCAACTCTACGCTCGGATTTCAACACACTGATCAGCAAAGGACTACAGGCAACAATCCGTTTATGTACTGAAGGCTACAAAATAACTGTTCCGGCTTTGAACCACTACAAAGGAGTGAAATGCTATCTGAAGCAGACAAAAGCGGAATACTTCACACACGATATTGCCGCCAACAAACCTATGAAGTTTGTAATTCGAGGACTACCCGACATGATGGAAGCCGAACTAAAGCAGGCACTGTCGGAGGCTGGACTAAAGCCTTTGATGGTATTTAAAATGAAGCGCCATAATACGGACAAAAAGTTTAGAGATCAACTGTACCTGATTCATCTGGAGAAGGGCTCCATCACCATGAGTCAACTGAAAACGATTAAATCGTTATTTCACATAATCATCGAATGGCAAAAGTATAAACCGGTACATCGGGAAGTCACACAGTGCACGAACTATTTGAACTACGGCCATGGAGCGAGGAATTGCCACATGAAAAGTCGGTGCGGGAAATGTGCCGAACCACACAATACCAACGATTGCCTACTAGATGACATCGCTGTAAAATGTGTGAACTGTGATGGCGACCATCCATCTATTAGCAAATCGTGTCCCAAACGTGCTGAGTTCACAAAAATTCGACAACAGGCATCCCGTAAACAATCAACGCACAAGAATGTTCCACAGAAGGATGAAATTAATTTCCCACGGCTCCCACCGAAGAGGGATATTCCGAATTTGCCGCCACTTCCTCGCAGCAATCCAAAGACTTCAGCCTCTGGATCCCAAAAAGAATCTTCCTCAAGAATCCCTCCTGGATGGGGCAGTAATCAACCACAAGCAAAGGATGACTCTGGTGATTTATTCTCTGCTGAACAACTGATCGTCATTTTTGAAACAATGACAACAAAACTACGAAACTGCAGAACGCGGTTAGATCAAATCAACGCCTTAGGCAAATTCATCATCGAATATGCAATATAATGAGTTGGTTATAGTAAATTGGAATGCTTGCTCACTCAGGAGCAAAACTGCGGAATTGTCCGACTTTCTTCAAGAGAAGAATGCCGATATTGCTATTTTAACTGAAACTCATCTTAAACCTGAAATTTCTATTTTTATTTCCAATTACAGGATTCACAGGCTCGACAGGACAACTACCAGAGGAGGGGGAGTTGCCATTGCCGTTAAACGATCCATTCAGCACAGGCTTCTGTCAGCCTTTAAATTGCAACTCATAGAAGCCATCGGAATTGAGATTACAACGACGATGGGACCCATCATCATCATTGCAGCGTACTGCCCCAAACAAACCAATCTTCGAGATGGTACGTGTGCATCATTGAAGCGAGATCTGGCTATGCTCACTCGACGACAGAACAAATTCATCATTGCTGGGGACCTGAACGCACGGCATGAGCTGTGGGGAAACAGAAGACAGAATCGAAACGGATTCGTACTTGCCGAAGATTACGAAGCTGGACAATACAACATCTTCGCTCCGGATCAACCAACGCGACTTTCCAGATCGGGAGTTCATTCCATTTTGGATATATTCATCAGCAACATCGCCATAGACAGCTCTCCGGTTGTCTTCAACGAGCTCTCTTCCGACCACTTTCCAGTAATATTGACGTTGGGATCTTCACCAGAAACAGTGCCTATTCAACCTCGGAGGAACTATTATCGCACCGATTGGGTCCAATTTCAACATATCGCCGACCAACTTATTAATATCGATTTGCCACTTGATTCCCCGATGGAAATCGATGCAGCCCTATCTTCCTTCCAGCATTCAATCACAGTCGCTCGTGATAGGACGGTTCCAGTACAACACATGCCGAGTTCCTCTCTTCAAATCGACAGTGTCACCAAGAAACTCATCCGACTTCGGAATATCTACCGGAGACAGTATCAACGAACTGGCATATGAAAGAGCCGTTGCTGATAGCGTAGCTGAGGTTGACCAATCAGACAGCTTGGTTCCTGAGGAAAGTAGAGTCACTGCGAATGAGCTGATGGCTTTTGTGAAACAATCCAAAAATATGAAGGCCCCCGGTTTCGACAACACATTCAACATTGAGCTGAAACATTTGAGTATTCGCTCATTTGTCTTCTTAGCTAAAATTTTTAACAGGTGCTGGGAGCTTGGTTACTTCCCTTCAATGTGGAAGTTAGCTAAAGTTATCCCAGTTTTGAAACCGGGGAAAGATCCTTCCTTTTCCAAGAGCTATCGGCCCATCAGCTTACTCTCTGCCCTATCCAAGCTGTTTGAAAAGTCAATACAAAGGCGAATTCTTGCTTTTGCAGATGAACAGGATATATTTCTGGAAGAACAGTTTGGGTTCCGGAAAGGAAGATCCACCATCCACCAGCTCACAAGGGTTAACAACGTCATCCAGCAAAACAAATCAGTGTCCAAAACGACTGCCATGGCAATATTGGATATTGAAAAGGCATTCGATAATGTGTGGCACGATGGCCTGGTGTTTAAACTGCATCGGTATAATTTTCCCATGTATCTTATTAAAATTATCAAAAATTATCTTGCAGATAGAGCATTCCAGGTTTCTCTGAATAATGCACTTTCAGAAAGATTTACTATTCCTGCTGGTGTACCCCAGGAAAGTATCCTAGGTCCCATTCTATACAACATTTTCACATCAGACATCCCACCTCTTCCAGGTGGTGGTGTTCTGTCACAATTTGCTGATGATACTGCCATTCTTTACAAAGGTCGTGTCATTAATGCTCTGAAAAATAAACTACAGACAGGTCTGGACGCTTTAACGGAATATTTTACAAGCTGGAAAATTGTGATCAATGCAGCAAAAACTCAGGTCATCTTGTTTCCACATTCAAGATCTCCAAAACTTGTTCCATCAGACGAATGCAGAATACGATTCGGTGATGAGGTCATTCAATGGTCCGATGAAGTTATCTATCTAGGACTCACCTTTGACAGACATCTGATATTCAGGTCACATGTTGACAAAATCGTGCAAAAATGCAGCATACTCATTAGGTCTCTGTATCCGCTGATTTGTAGAACATCTAAACTATGCCTGAAGAATCAGATGGCTGTCTATAAACAAATCATCTACCCCGCAATTGAATACGCAATCCCTGTTTGGCGGGGCTGTGCACGAACACACAAACTTAGGCTTCAGCGCATTCAAAGTAAGATCTTAAAGATGATTCTAAATCTACCCCCTTGGACAAGAACTAGTGAAGTACATGAGATGGCCTCACTGGATATACTAGAACAAAAATTCGAACAATACTGCACGAAATTTGAAGAGAGGTGCTCAATCTCTGAAATACAAATAATTCAAAATTTGTACGTATTAGGTTAAGGATAGTTATAAGTAGGTAGACATTTTATAAATAATTAAAATAAATATTATGATTAAACATTAGTATGTAAAACAAGAGTAACTAAAACACCTAATATTAATAACGAATCGTATGAACAACAAAGATGAAAGGCCAAAGGGTCAAAACACTTGTACTGTAAAATGTTGATGTAATACACAAAAATAAGATTAATAAACAGATATTTATTCAAAAAAAAAAATGCGAGAATCGATCATTTCTTCTTGTGTGTTGGATGGAACCAGTCGTCGTGAGAATGATTTATCATTTGCTTTCCGGTCGTCGAGGGAGCGATACCATCAACCAACAGCGACAGAGAGTGCATCTTCTGCGTGGTTAAAACCTCAAACGCCCAGGTAGCAACTCTCATTCGTGACATTTTACTGTACTCTATGCAACCCATTTTGATAGTCTTGGCGAGAAATCGTCTTCAAGCTTCAGAGCTTATTTCCGGAATATGGGTTTAGAATTCAGAGCCTGCGTGCTGAACTGGATTCTGGAAAAAGATTCCGGAACTGATTTCAGTTTCGAAATTTTAGTCTACTAAAATCCAACTGAATTCTGAGCCTGTTCTAAGTTCTGAATATAGTTCTTGAGCTCAGATCCAGTTCCTAATTTTAGAATTCTTCAAATCGATTCTTTTGTCCTGAATACGACTTACTTTACTATGGGGCGCCTTTTCAAAATTTACCCTGTACAAGAATGGGCAGAACTTAACCACGAATATCTTTTGATGTACTTAACGAAACAACTTCTTTTTTCTGCAAGCTATCGGTAATATAATTAGGAATTCGTGATTAAATTTTCAACAGCGTGAAAAAATCCTAAAAATAATTGAAAAACAAAGTTTTCTAGAACTTTTGAAAAAAATTTATCACGCTTGCTTGCCTTTTTCGCATCCGGACGACGGTTTTGAGGTAGTCAAGCACATATCAGAATCTACTGAACAAATATAACAGGAAATCTTTGAATAAAAACAGTACATTTGATACAGACGAAACTGCATGTCGAGGTGAGGTTCTCCCACCAACATCAGTAAGAACAAATCAAGTATAAAGCGTGAAAGTCTCATTTGGACTTCGGTCGTCAGGAGGAGCAGTCGGCAATGAAAGTAGACCTTTTGCGTGGTGTAAAGCCTCAAACGCTCAGGCCACAGAGCCAGTTTTCAGGATAATTTGATAAGCTTTGTGCAATTTTAGAATTACACAATTTGGCCCTTCTGAATGCCAGAAATTTATCTCGTACGGCATTTTGATAACTTTTTTTTACTGAAATATTTAGATCCGAAACGAAATGATTGACATCACTATTCTGTATAGTTCTATTTAGAATAATAATTGTATACTCAAAGAATTATGCGAAATTTTCTTCACTATACTGTATACGGCCCATTTTTCAACCACTTGTAGTTTGTAGTTTGTAGAACTTTCTGCTGATTTGCTATATAAAATGCATAGCACCGATTTAGAAGCCATTAGTGGTTCTTTCAGGTTCCTTTCAGAACCACCATTATTTTATCATTAAGAACTATACTATATATTTCATAATATTTAATTGAGTGTCAGAATGATTATTGTAACTAATCTGTACTTTAGTTTAGAAGTATCGTTTCAAATTCTTGTAGTGAAAAAGAGGAAAGCTTGCACAATCGATCAACTAATTGATATTCAAAAGTATAAAGAAAGAGTGTCAGTTTTATTCGTATTCACGATATCCAGTTATGTCTCTGACATTACACGCTGTACTTTTTCGTTTGCTCCAATGTTAGATATAGCAGTTTAAAAATGATCTGTTTTTGAACTAGTTTTGCTCATAACTTCGGTTCAGAAAACGCTACCAGAATGCGCTACTCATGAAAAAATTGGTTTCAACAAACTCTAAAAGATATTCAAAGACACCAAAAACGAGAAGTGAAAAATAAGAAAGTTAGAGCGAAAAATCTGATTTTTCTAGGAACACCCTAAGTTGCTCTATTAAAATAGCTGTAACACTTAAACCGTTGAAGATACCACAATGGTGTCTTCAGCAAAGTCGCTTGAAATAAGTTTTCCTACAATTTTGCCGAAGAATGCAGTCCTCTATCTCAACACACACGGAAAATAATTTTTAGATCACCCGAATAATAAGAACCACCCTAATACTATATGCATCAAAATATGGCTTATCTATCACTGATTATTTGGTCTGAAGACATCATAGCTCTAAAGTATAAGGCTAAGCCACAAATGTTTTTGTCCCCCTAAATTGTGGATCCGGACCACTGTGCACTGGTTATGGTTTTTTTTCAGGGAAATATCTTATCGTTCCTCGTCTAAAAAGTGCAACAAAAGTCTTTCTTAGTGCAACAAAAGTGACAAAAGAAGCTTTGTTATTATGTAAACAACCGTTCGTGGGCATACGATTTTTAGACGAGGAACGATAAGATATTTCCCTTGAAAAAGTACAGGTGTGTAATGTCAGAGACATAACTGGATGTCGTGAATACGAATAAAACTGACTCTCTTACTTTATACTTTAGAATATAAATTAGTTGAGCGATAGCGTGAATTGTGCAAGTTTTGCCATTTTATGCTACAAGAATTTGAAACGATACACCTAAACTACACTACAGTACAGTGCTCCCGACGATTGAAGTCCAAATGAAAGCACGACCTAAGCGTTTGAGGATCTATACCACGCAAAAGGTCTGCTTTCATTGCCAACTGCTCCACTGGACGACTGAAGTCCAAATGAGAGTTGCGACCTGAGCGTTTTAGATTTTTAACCACGCAGAAGGTGCACTCTCTGAAGCTGCTGGTTGATTAAATCATTCACACGACGTCTGCTTCCATCAAACGCACAAGCAGAAATGATCGATTTTCGACCACGGTTCCCTTTTTATAAGCAGTCAGTTGAAGATATATGCCTGACTACCTCAAAATCGTCGTCCTTGCGCGAAAAACCCAAGCGAAAGTAAAGAGTTTTCCGCGTTGTTTTCAAATTTTGAGAAAAAATAATTTTTGAGTTGTTTGTGGTTTTCTCACACTATTCAAAATATTTTCCTAAATTCCTGATCATATTTTTGATGAAATAGTGAAAGAATTATGTTGCTGCCGTTAAAAAAAGTCGAGATATTCACGATTAAGTTCTGCCCATTCTTCCATATGGCTAATTTTGAAAAGGCACCCCATAGTAAAGTAAGTCGTATTCACGACAAAAGACCATAACCAGTGGTCGAAATGGCGGGCAGTATATAACAGCCGTTCTTATTTACGAGACCGCTGAAGCCGAAACCCTAATTAACGTAATTTGACAGCTACGATCGACTGGGCATGTCATCAGATTAACGGACGGCAGTTACTAAACTATTCAATTTATAGTCTTCAATGTGTAAAAAAATCATATTATGTGACAAGTACCATAGTAATGAATATATCTGAAATCCGATCTGAAATACAATGAACCTAATCATTGCAAGTGTCAAGGACAAGGATATTTGAAAAGAACATATCTCACCTGCAGACGAGTAACTCAACCACGGTATGAAAGCTCTTTAGAAGTAATTTAATATGTAAGTAGTCTCATCTGCACCTTCCTGCGCCTTTTGATAATAGACAAGTTTTAAGACAAGTATTTAAAAAAAAATAAAAAATTGCTATATTTCATTAAACTGAAATGATAGCAACATAGTATGTTCGAGAAAGTTGTGTAGTTTTTAAAGATGAAAAACTTTGTATAACATGAAAAACTCATATAAATTGAAAATATATATGTTTTCTTACAAAAACTAGTTTTTGGACACCCTTTTCAGAAAATACATTATATCTTGAATTACACTCAAGTTACGGGAATAGTACCTTCAGCAAACTTGTTTGAAATAACTTTCTGCACAACTTAGTCGAAGTAACTTAGCTCCTATGTTGGCCCTGAGCTAAAATAAAATGTTTATCTCACTTTTAGGGGGATTAATCACATGAATAAAATTTGCCAAAAGATGGCGTCTATCATTCTGAGCAACTTTGCTGAAGATACTGTACCTCAAAAACCACGATCCTATGAGTTATCAATTAAGAGCGTGAAATTGCGCTTTTGAACCACTGTGCGATGACTGAAACGATTTTCTCAAACTTAGATTCAAATGAAAGGTCTTATGGTCCCATACAAAGTTCCTGAATATCATTTAGATCTGAATTCTGGTTCCTGAGTTACAGGATGATATGCACTAAAAATGTGAAAATAATGTCACTCGCTTTTCTCGGAGATGGAAGTTCTTAATATGCCATAAGAATATCCAATTTTCATTCAGATCCAACCCCTGGTTCCGGAGATAGGGTGCTCAGTATGAAAACGTCAATTTCAGGAATACTATGTGCATAAGCTACCTCTTTATATTGGCTAGGGATTTTCTCTAGTTTGCAGACCATGAGACTCTGTAACCAAATGAACATTGATAGTCCCATAAATGATTTGCTGAATTTTATCCAAGTCGTACTACTGGTGCACATTTTTACAAAATTCAAATCGTAATAGAGAATCGTAAAAAATTAGTGCATGGTTGAATGAACCAAATGTCACTATGTCGATATCCAGCTTTCGGTTCCGGAAGTACCGGCAATAATAATCAAATTTGATCAAATGGAGCCCGGGTTGGCGGTTCAATGCATACGGAGCTGGTCTTACAAGCCAGTCATATGTGTCACATGTTCGAACCCCGACCTGAAAGGATTCATAGTGTCAGTAGGATCGTAGTACTAGCCATGCAATGATTCTGTACGCTAAGAATCGGCTGCGAAGTCTGTTGGAGCCTCGGAGACCCATAGTGTTATATACCATTTGACTCAGTTCGTCGAGATAGGAAAATGTCTGTGTGTGTATGTGTGTGCACTTTTAATGTGGAACACATCTTTATTTTCTATATAGGGGTGCAAATTAGAAACTCGAGGAAAAATACACGTAGAAATGTGGTCAGATTTAAAAAACACACATAGCTCAGTCAATTTTGTATCAATTATTAATATTATGTCACCATTTGATTGGAAATATTTCTTTGTATCGATTTGAATGTTCATAGCCATGTATTTTCAATTGTATATCATTGAAATGTTGATTAATAGCTAGCAATGTCCTATTTTGTCTGCAAAAAATCCTCGGCATACCGGACTTCCCTGCCATAGTCGACGATTTTGAAGGAGTAAGCGATATATCAAAGGGAAAGCATCGCTCTGATTGATCAATCGATGCAAAAGCGAAGCTGTTGGAAGCACGCGAAGCTATAAATAGAAGCGAAATTAGAGCTAACGTTTCAGTCTTATGCGTAGCTTGCTAGAGGTAGGTTGTTGCTAGACAGCAAAACAAAAAGTGCCATAACACGATTTGAAGCTTTAACTGGTATGCTCTGATCTTGTGACATGCAAGATCGGATGAAATTCCATGTTATGTCGTTTCGCCTGAGAAATTGGCAACTACCCCAGGGTTAATTTTGAGTGCATAAGATTAATTTCTAATTTATATAAGATGAACTTGATTGATGATGAGATAAAGTTTATCGTTTCAACCGAAATCGCAGAAGGATAGTAATGGTAGAGAAACACTATAAAAATAACTGCTTGTATACAAAACTTGAACACAAGCTTGGCGAAGAGAAGCTTAAATATCGATATCCGTATCGCAAGTATGTACAAACATATAATTGCATACATTTGGGCTATTGATGTAATTTCGTCGGCTACAAAACAAATACAAATCACGACAATTAGAGTCTATATTCTGGGTTCGCGTGTTCGGTGTTGATTCCTAATAAACATCAATCTAAGCAGACTCTCGTGCATTTGCGGATTCAAAAGTGTGACGTATAATTGAAAATTCGATCATTAGAGATTTTGGTTGCCTTGTTCCACATCAATGGCTCGAACAACCCCATGGGGCTGATCCTTGTAGTTTTTGAAGAAATTTTTACCGCTCAATTTTTTCAGAGATGGCTGAACCGAAACTAAGGCTCGTTTGAAAGCTACTATTGGGCAATTGATCAAGTTCAAAGATCAAATAACTGCGACTTCTAGTTCGGGAAATATGATTGTATAAGTGAAGTAACCGACAAAACGCGTTGTTTTTCTACCGCACAAGTTTCTCGGAGATGGCTGAACCGATTTTAACAGGTCTAAGTCTGTTTGACAGCCATCGTTAGGTCATTGTTCAAGTTCTAAGATCAAATGGCTGTGACTTTTGGTTCCGGAGATATGATAATATAAGTGACGTAGCCGACAAAACGCGTTGTTTTTTGTCGTGAATACGACTTACTTTACTATGGGGTGCCTTTTCAAAATTACCCATATGGAAGAATGGGCAGAACTTAATCGTGAATATCTCGACTTGTATTAATGGTAGCAACATAATTCTTTCACCATTTCATCAAAAATATGATCAGGAATTTAGGATTATATTTTGTACAGTGTGAGATAACCACAAACAACTCAAAAATTAAGTTTTCTCAAAATTTTAATATAAAGCGGAAAACTTTTTGGAAAGTTTGGAAAGCGGAACGATTTTGAGGTAGTCAGGCACATATCTTCAACTGAATGCGTATAAAAGGGGAACCGTGGTGAAAATCGATCATTTCTTATCGTGCGTTCGATGGTAGCAGACGTCGTGGGAGTTAAACATTCAACCAGCAGCGACGGAAAGTGCACCTTCTGCGTGGTTAAAACCTCAAACGCTTTCGCTTGCTGGTCATCAAGCCGAGAAGACTGCCATCGCGGGAGTTGAACCAGCAGCGACGGAGAGAGCACCTTCTGCGTGGTTAAAACCTCAAACGCTCAGGTGCGTGCTGAAACTGGAACTGTATTCCGGACTTTGAGTTTCGAAATTGCAGTTATTGAAACTGGATTCTGAGTCTGTTATTGGTTCTAAATTTAGTTCTTGAACTCAGATCCAGTTCTTTATTCCAGACATCTTCTATTCGGTTATTTTTAGAACCATAATAATACTCCTAAAGAATTATGAGAAAATTTACTTTATTGTACTCTATACAACCCATTCTGGTAGTCATGGCGAAAAATCTTCTTCAAGGTTCAGAGCTTAGTTCTGGAATATGGGTTTAGAATTCAGAGTTTGCGTGCTGAACTAACTCAACTCGTCACTCTTCATCACGAACGCTTTCATAAAAAGTTCTTTTCAGAGCCACCATTTTTTATTATAAAGAACTGTCTCTGACATTACTTACCCGTACTTTTTTTACCGCACGTTTCTCGAACATGGCTGAACTGATTTTAACGAGCTTAGGCTCATTTGAAAGCTACTATTAGGCTATTGATCAAGTTTGAACAGAAAATGACTGCGACCAGAGATATGATGGTATAAGTGACGTAATCGACAATCACGTTGTTTCTTGACACTTATATATATATATATATATATATATATATATATATATATATATATATATATATATATATATATATATATATATATATATATATATATATATATATATATATATATATATATATATATATATATATATATATATATATATATATATATATATATATATATATATATATATATATATATATATATATATATATATATATATATATAATATCACTTATACCATCATATCTCTGGAAACAGAAGTCGCAGTCATTTTATGTTCAAACTTGATCAATAGTAGCTTTCAAACGAGCCTTAGTTTCCAGTCAGCCATCTCTGAGAAAATTGAGCGATAAAAATTTCTTCGAAAAGTGCACACACATACACACACAGACATTGTCCGATCTCGACGAACTGAGTCAAATGGTATATAACACTATGGGTCTCCGAGGCTCCAACAGACTTCGCAGCCGATTCTTAGCGTACAGAATCATTGCATGGCTAGTACTACGATCCTACTGACACTATGAATCCTTCCAGGTCGGGGTTCGAACATATGACACATATGACTGGCTTGTAAGACCAGCGCCGTATGCATTGAACCGCCAATCCGGGCTCCATTTGATCAAATTTGATTATTATTGCCGGTACTTCCGGAACCGAAAACTGGATATCGACATAGTGACATACGGTTCATTCAACCATGCAATAATTTTTTTACGATTCTCTATTACGATTTGAATTTTGTAAAAATGTGCACCAGTAGTACGACTTGGATAAAATTCAGCAAATCATTTATCAATGTTCATTTGGTTACAGAGTCTCATGGTCTGCAAACTAGAGAAAATTCCTAGCTAATATAAAGAGGTAGCTTATGAACAAAGTATTCCTGAAATTGACGTTTTCATACTGAGCACCTTATCTCCAGAACCAGGGGTTTGATCCGAATGAAAATTGGGTATTGTCTTACGGCATATTAAGAACTTTCATCTCCGCGAAAAGCGAGTGAAATCATTTTCACATTTTTAATGCACTATTTCCATATTTTTGGTGCCTATCACCCTGTAATTCTGGAACCATGAGACCTTTAATTTGAATCTAAGTTTGTGAACCTCGGATCAACCATCTTGGAAGAAATTAAATGACATTAATTTCACATTTTTAGTGCATATCATCCTGTAATTCCGGAACCAGAATTCAGATCTAAATGATATTCAGGAACTTTGTATGGGCCCATAAGATCTTTAATTTGAATCTAAGTTTGAGAAAATCGGTTCAGCCATCGCCGAGAAAAGTGTGCATGAATTATTTTCACATTTTGGTGCATTCCTGTGATTCCGGAACCGGAAGTCGGATCCAAATTAAATTCAGGAACTTTGTATGGGACCATGAGACCTTTCATTTGAATCTAAGTGTGTGAAAATCGGTTAGGACATCTCCGAGAAAAGTGAGTTACATTATTTTTACATTTTTAATGCACTACCGGGCTAGTACCAGACCTTGGTTCAAAAATCGATTTTTGCAGTGAAGTGAGGGTTTTGAAAAATTTGAATAATATGAACATCAGAAGAACCTCCCTAACTCCACCAATATGGCAGTTAAAGTGTTAAAATTCCGGGAAAATCATCTCTAATGTAAACTCTTTCAAACAGCGTATATCAATTTTTTCAATCAATCAATTTGTTTCTTGGGAGTTTACACTGCAAGCGTATAGGTAATGTCGATAATGTGTGCGTAAAAACAAGTTTCATCATCTTTTTTTTCCGGATTTGATCAGATGAAACTATCATGTAGTGGAAATTGAAACAAATCAGTCGTTTCTGCTAATAATGGCAATACAAAAAAAGTAGAAACTTTGAACGAAACCTTTTCCATTTTGCTGAAAACTGCTAGAGAAAAATAGTTTGGTTTCAGTTGCCTTGCACTACCGCACATTCCATCAGCAACTAACACATTTCTGTATAAATTTTCTCTCGTAAATTTTGCTTCAAAATAAAGTTTTACATACCTTTTATTATAATTCCAGCGAAACAGAAACCTTTGCTCGAAAAATCCAAAGGTAATATATACGGTATGTTGTTGAAAAACTCTATTCTTTTCCACAAAACATGTTCAATTTTGTTTATTTTGTATAGCGCAATCCAATACATATGCACTGAAGCAGTGTAGCTAAACTTTCTAATATACAACAACAAATAAATAATTAAGAATGTATGCCACTTTCCATCCATCATCGACAAAACATTAATCCAAAATTATATTTCAATATGAAACAATGCTTTACATTTGTTTGACCATATAGGGTAACGGCTCCCTATTTCATCTGAGCTCCTATTTCCATGTCATCCCTTCACCTCATTACTTTGAACATGAATAATATTTTACAACCTACATGAACCAAACTGTGAAATGTTTTGAAATGATTATAAAAGCTATTGTCACACTTTCCTATTGAAAGAAATGGTTTTAAGTTCTTCGTTTATCGTTTTATTTTTCATTTAATATATACTCACTTTTCAATTTAGGACACATTTTCGTCTCAAGATTTACTGTTCGTCATGTTTCTGATTATCTACTAATCGATTCGTCTCAAAACTTGATCACTTTTTCGCACAATTACACTACCATTGAATGCTGGATGGTAAACGACTGGACAATACGTAATTCAGGCCCCAGTGTGGTTCTTAGCCTCTTGTCCAGTAACTTCTATCCCAACCTCCCCGAGGTGCCGGCTGGGGTACGAGCAACCATAGGAAAGATCGGGTAACCAACCCCGGTGGGACCTTGGTCGTATGCTGACAGGGAAGGGGGTTCTCTTTAGAGGATGTCGGAGCGTCTGTACTCCATGTTCGGAGCGGATTCAAACAGCGTCTATTCTGGTATCCAGCGGCTGAGTATGAAATGCTGCATCCCGTCCAGCTAAATCCAAGGTGGCAACCCCACCAACGGGATCGTCCTAATGCTAGTTGGGACGTTTAACAGAGCAAGCACGATGATCCTCCGGCGAGACAGGGGATTGGCGTAGGCCTAATAAGCCGCCCATAAAACATTAATTACAAACAATACAAGATAATACGACCCGGAACAATCGGCATAGACCCACGCGACGAAATAAGGACTACGATTGGAAACTTGGAACATGGAACTGCAAGTCGCTAGGTTTCACAGGCTGCGACAGGATAATATACGACGAACTAAATCCTCGCAGCTTCGACGTCGTAGCGCTGCAGGAGCTTTATTGGATGGGACAGAAGGTGTGGAAAAGCGGACATCGAGCGGCTACCTTCTACCAAAGCTGTGGCACAACGAACGAGCTGGGAACTGGCTTTATAGTGCTGGGCAAGATGCGTCAGCGAGTGATTGGGTGGCAGCCGATCAACGCTAGGATGTGTAAGTTGAGAATTAAAGGCAGTTTTTTTCAATTACATCATCAACGTGAACTGCCCACATGAAGGGAGACCCGATGACGAGAAAGAAGCGTTCTACGTGCAGCTGGAACAAGCCTATGACGGCTGCCCACGCATAGACGTAAAAATTGTCATCGGTGACACGAATGCCCATGTAGGAAGGGAGGCAATGTACCGACCGATAATCGGGCTGAACAGCCTGCATTGCGCATCGAATAACAACGGCTAGTCAGAAGCACCTTCTTTCCTCGCAAGGATATCCACAAAGCTACCTGGAGATCACCTGACCAACAGACCGAAAACCAAATCAACCACGTTTTGATCGACGGAAAATTTTTCTCGGACATCAACAATGTTCGCACCTACCGCAGTGCGAATATAGATTCGGACCACTACTTGGTTGCTGTATGCATGCGCTCAAAACTTTCGACGGTGGCTACCCAACGTCGAAACCGAACGTCTCGGTTTCACATCGCGCGGCTCCGGGATGCAGGAGTAGCCCAAGATTACGCGCAGCAGTTGGCAGTGGCACTACCAACGGAAGAGCAGCTTGGAGCAGCTACTCTTGAAGATGGCTGGAGAGACATCCGTTCTGCCATAGGTAGCACTGCATCAGCAACGCTAGGTATGGCGGCTCCGAACGTGAGGAACGACTGGTTCGACGACGAATGTGAACAGTTAGTGGCCGAGAAGAATGCAGCTTGGGCGAGCAAGCTGCAACACCGAACGAGAGCAAACGAGGAGCGATACAGACAGGCGCGGAACAGACTAAACTCGGTATCCCGTAGAAAAAAGCGCCAACAGGAAGACCGAGATCGCGAAGCGATGGAACAGCTGTTCCGTGCTAATGACACAAGGAAGTTCTACGAGAAGGTGAACCGTTCACGCAGAGGCCATGTGCCACAGGCCGATATGTGCAAGGACACCAACGGGGTTCTTCTCACGAACGACTGCGAGGTGATCGAGAGGTGGCGGCAGTATTTCGACAAGCACCTCAATGGCGATGTGGCGGAATACGAAAGTGGCGGCGCGATAACGAACTTGAGAATACATGTGGAGGACGATAGACTGCCGGTCCCAGACCTCCAAGAAGTCGAGGAGGTGGTAAGCCGGTTGAAAAATAATAAGGCCGCTGGCGTGGACCAACTACCAAGCCAGCTACTAAAAATGGTGGTAATGCACTAGTGAAAGCACTGCACTGGGTCGTTACCAAGATCTGGGAGGACGAGATTTTACCGAAGGAATGGATGGAAGGAATCGTGTGTCCCATCTACAAAAAGGGCGATAAGCTGGATTGCTACAATTACCGCGCGATAACTCTGCTGAACGCCGCCTACAAGGTACTCTCCCAAATCTTATGCCGTCGACGGTGTGATAAGAAGAGCGAGGATAGACACGAGTGGCACGATTTTCAGAAAGTCCGTCCAGCTACTTGGTTTCGCTGATGATATTGATATTATAGCACGCAACTTTGAGAAGATGGAAGATGCGTACATCGGACTAAAAGCTGAGGCCAAGCGGATCGGACTAGACATCAATGTGTCAAAGACAAAGTACATGAAAGGCAGGGGCTCGAGAGAAGATAACGTCAGCCACCCATTACGAGTTCTGATTGGTGGTGATGAAATCGAAATGGTCGACGAGTTCATGTACTTGGGCTCACTGGTGACTGCCGATAATGACACCAGCAGAGAAATTCAGAGACGCATATTGTCAAGAAGTCGTGCTTACTTTGGACTGCGCAGGACGATTCGATTCGATCGAGCAAAATTCGCCGTCGTACGAACTTAACTATCTACAAAACGCTGATTGGACCGGTTATCCTCTACGGGCATGAGTCCTGGGCAATGCTTGCGGAGGATGAACGCGCACTAGGTGTTTTTGAACGGAAGGTGTTGCGAACCATCTTCGGCGGAGTGCGGATGGAAGACGGTACGTGGAGAAGGCGAATGAACCATGAACTGCACCAGTTGCTGGGAGGACCAACCCTCGTCCAAACGGCCAAGGTCGGGCGGTTACGGTGGGCCGGGCATGTTGTTAAAATGTCGGAGAACAACCCGGTTGAAATGATTCTCGATAATGATCCGACCGGTATAAGAAGAAGAGGCGCGCAGCGGGCAAGATGGATCGATCAAATTGAGGACGACCTGCGGACCCTTCGCAGCTACCGAGGCTGGCGGCGAACAGCCATGAACCGAGTTGAATGGAGACGCCTTCTGTATACAGCAGACCCGCGTGGTCTGCGACTGAAAGAGTAAGAGTATGAATGCTGAATGACTTCATAATTAGTAATGTTCACTTGCCACTTGTTTAAATTATTCGTTTATTTAGGGCCTCGGCTATAACTGTTTGGTCATTCGCCGAGGTGATATAGTGTTGGGAGGGGAGTTTGGGGATGAGTTGAGTGGGTGGGATTTATAATTACATTTCATGTGATATAGTTACATTGTATTGGATAAAATTTTAGTTTCGTTTGCCTTACTTTGTTTTTCCTTGTGGATGATCCTCAAAGTCTTTCGTCCGGGGGTCGACTCTGTTAAGTACGTGACCTGCAGTGTCGTTGTCCTTGGACCGTTCGCTGTGGAGATAGGGTTCCCCCGTGCTGCTTGGTTATAATTCGGGCTGATAGGTGCCGTTGTCCGCCACCTTTTTAGGGAGAAAAGTTTTCCACTATAGCTGCTTAGTTTTGCCTCGAGCTGGTCGGTGTCGGCCTAGTTGTGTGCGATTTGCTTGGTTGCAATGTTGTGTGCTTTTATTTTAACTTTGGGCTGCTTCATGTTGGTCGTCGACTCGATTAGCGTGATCAGCCGTTTTCGGTTTGGTGGTATCCGTATTTTTCAGCTGAATGTGACTGAATTATACTCTTGGCGATGTTGAACTGGATGGTTTTGCCCTTCGGTATCGGAAATTGAACGATTTGCGGTAGGTGGATCTTTATTTTAGGTGTCCGAGTGATAGTCAGCAGCTGTCGGTGCTATTGGAGAAACGCTTAGCTGTTTGTTTACGCTGCCGGTAGGTATAATTTTTTATCTAGTTGGTAAATGAAGTTAATGTCGATTTTGTTTTAGGATCCTCTTGCGTTCGTGAAGATTTTCAGTCGTAATTTCCACGGAATTTAGTATTTTGGTTTGGGCACTCAAAGACATTCATGGCATCTCGGAGTAGTTCAAGGAGTGCATGTTCGTTGTCCGGGTTGTTGTTGAGTACCTCACGGATCGAGCTGGGCAGACTGTGGTGTCTGCGAAGACCGTGAAATTTGGGGCAGTTCATGAGAATGTGTTCAACTGAGAGCCTGACGTTGCATATGGGGCAGGATGGTGGTTGACAATTGGAAATGTTGTATGCATGGGTAATTCTGATGTGGCCGGTTCGCAGTCTGGATAGGGCCCGTTGCTCCATCCGGCTGCTTCTATCGATTCATTTGTCGGGTTCATCTTCAACTTTTTGGGTGTGCCCAGAGAATGCTCTCCAGGTTCTGATAAAGTGGTGTAAAGCTTTTGTATTGACGTTTCTGATGAGGTCCATAGCTGGGACCGTTCTGGTAAAGTAGTGGTTGTTGGACCTGCCTAAAGCTGCGAGTGCGTCTGCTTGTTCGTTGCCGGGGATGCCAGAGTGTCCGGGTATCCAACAGATGACCGTCTGGTTGTCTGGTTGGGAATTGCCTGCTTCGAGCTGTATCCTGGCAAGTTTGGGCATTCTGGTATTATTGTACATTAGGTACAGGTCTTTGGCAATACAGAGTAATATTCGATTGTTGCCTCTTGTTCTTTGTAGGAAGTCGAGAGTCCTCTTGAAAATGGTGATGATGGCGTACCATTGGAAGGATAAGACTCCGGATTCAACACAGGCAGCGAACGCCGGGGTGCTAGGTAACAGGTTGCTTGCCAGACGGATTGAGCGGTTGTAGAGAGGAGCTAATGTCTTCTGCATGCCTTCCCGGTTCAGGCAAGTTATTTCAATTCCATAGAAGATTCGGCTGTTGATTAGAGCTTTGCTGATATTGATTGCAGATCTACGGTTCCATCTGGGGTGGCTGAGGCTTATTGTTTTGATGAGTCGTAGTCGACTTTCGCAGTCTCTTTTGAGGTTCCTAAAGTGATCGTTAAAGGTGAGTTTATGATCGATTGTAATTCCGAGTATTTTGGGAAGGCGTTTAAAGGGAATATTAATGTTGTCGAGTTGGATTGGGTTTCCTGCGGCGACATGGTGGGAGTTGCAACAGTGAGCGATAGCGCATTTTTGTGGTGCTATGGAGAATCCGACGAATTTTTTTGACTGCGGTTTGTAATTTTCTGCGAATAAAATTCAGGTTCTTTCCGATTGAGACGATGATTATGTCGTCGGCGTAGACCAGTATGTGAAGCTTGCTTGTTATGCTCCGGAATAGTGGGTTCATTGCAATTAGGAAAAGTGTAACCGCTAGTGCTGAGCCTTGTGGTACTCCATTAGCTTCGTTAAAAATAGATGAATGGGTTCCTCCTATGGTAACCCGAAATTGGCGGTTTTGGAGATAGTTACTGAGAAATGTAACCATGTTGCCGGTGATTCCTTCTTTTTGTGTTGTAGCATTTGAGTAGTGCTTTTTTGGCATCCGGTGGGAGGTGCTGTATGAGTGGGTAACTAATTCCATCGCTTCCGGCTGATTGCCCATGTGCTGAGGTTAGTGCATGTTGGAGTTCGGATCCTGATAAAGGTAGGTTAAATTGTTGCCCGGTGTCTGGAAGAAACGTTATTATGTTGAGTTCCAATTTAGTTTTCTTGGTTAGGAAGGACGGACGTAGGGCGTTATTGGCTGATAGTGAGGCGAAGTAGTTGCCCATTTCCTCTGCCATTGTTATGGGGTTTGTTGTGGTGGTGCCATTGGTGTTGAGCGCGAAGCCGGTGTGGCGACGTTTGCCATTGAGGACGTTCACCCTTCTCCAGAGTTCGCTTCATGCATTATTAGGCCGAGCTCTGTTGCGGTGTACTCCCGGTCGGAATCTATATGCATAGATACGAGACGCTCGTATTCGGATCAGTCGGCTCGTTCCGTGATCCATCTTGGTCGTCGTGTCGTGTCGGGTGGACGTTGGTTGTGGAAATTGGTTATGGGGAAATGATCGCTGTTAGCTAAATCGTCAAGAGCCTCCCAAGAGCATAAGCTGGCGATTGAGGATGATGCTATGGAGATGTTAATTGCTGATGTTGAGTTCCCGCGGATGAACGTGGTTCTCCCGTCGTTTAATGTTACTGCGTTATGGTCTTCGATAATTTCCATCATTTGGTTCCCTCACTGGTTGTTTTCGCGTGATCCCCAACTCTCGTGGTGGGCGTTGAAGTCCCCCAGGATGAGAAAGGGGCCGGGAATTTGCTCTATTAGCTTGCGTAGTTGGTGGTTTAAGTTTGGGATGTTTTGTGGCAGGTATATCGAGTGGTGGTGGAAGGGATGTCCTTTCGGACTCCGAGTCCAACTGTTTGGTAGATGTTCTCTCCGGTCTTGGCTTCCCAGGTGTAATTATGTCCGAGCCATGCGGTGGGGTCAGAAGAGTTAGGTAGGTGTGTTTCTTGTAAGGCCAAGCATAAAGGGTTATTTTTGCTGATTATTATTTGTAGGTCGCCTAACGAGTTTCGCAGCCCATTAATGTTCCATTGCAATGCAAGTGTTGTTCGGTTTTTGTCATTTCTTCGTGTTGGATTGTTGTTGGTAGTGCTTTGTTGGTTGGGAGTATTTGATTGACTGGCCATCTACTTGTGTTTTTGGTGTCGCTACTTAGTCGGAGACTTCGGCGTCTTCAATGACGACTTCTTCGACGATTTCCGTTGCCGTTTGTTCATGTTCCGTTATCATTGCTTCTTCTTCGGGTTCTGACAGGAGGGATAGATCTAGGTAGTTGGTGGTCTGTCTTTTTGATACCGGTGAGGATGTAGGAGATTTATTAATTGGTGCTTGATTTCTTTTTGGGGGTTTGTCAGATTCTCTTTTGATGGGGGTGATTCCGGATAGATTAAGCTTTTCGGCATTGTCCTTGGTTTTGTCAGACTTGGAGCTGGAGGGCCCGTTGGATCTGGGTGGTTTGTTGGTGTGGGAAAGAGCATTGGCGGGTCGATCGTTTTTTTTTATTGAGTTTTGAATTCCTCCCAGGTGGGCCATTAATTTTTCGTTCTGCTGTTTTACGGTTTGAATTTCGGTGTTTGTGTTGGATTTTTGGACTGTTGCCAGATGAGCCATTATTTTTTCGTTCTGTTGTTTTATGGCTAAAATTTCGGCTTTTATATGGTTAATTTCTTAATCTTTTTTAGCGATTAACTGGTTGACCTTAGCACGGTATTGGTTTTTGAATTCGTTGATTTGTTCTTGAAGTACGTTGATGTTTGAGTTATCCTGTTGGTTGTTATTTCTCGTCGTGTCAGCGTAGGATTTCGTTTGTTGTTGGCGGTTAACCAGTTTCCTTGCTTTGACAAAGGTCAAATTTTAATTAATTTTTACACGCACTATTTTTTGTTCTCGTACGTAGACTGGGCATTTTCAGGACCTGATTGGGTTCTCTACAATTAGAGCACTTGCTGGGTCGGGTGCGTGGGTCTTCTTTGGTGGGCTGGTGCTGTTTGCTGCAGTTGAGGCATATCTCTGCTCGGGTGCAGGTCTTACTACCATGGCCGAAGTTGCCGCAGCGATAACACTGCATTGGCAGGGGGTAGTATTGCCTAATTTCAACGCGTACTAGTCCGAAAAAGATTTTGCTTGGTAATGTTGATCCAGCGAAGGAGAGTACCAGAAGTGGTGTGTTGATTTTGGCGTTGTTGACCATTAAATCCAATTATTTGAAATGTCCTGTCAGGGAAAAAATTTTAAACGCTCGTTCGTTTAGACAACAAGTCAAATCAACGATCTTAAATTTACAGAACATACCTGAAAATCAAAAAACCGTTACAAATGCCACGCCTAATTCTTCTAAGGCACTGATTTCTTCGAATTTAAACCAAAAACCCCTTCTTAATCCACCTAGTGGTGTGATAATGCCTTTCTCTTCTTTCATAACAGTCTCATGAAAATATGTTTCATACTTTTATTAAATAATTTCGGATACTAATTTTGACACCAATTGATTCAAATTGATTCGAGTAGTTCACAAAAGCATGCTTCAGTGTTTGTGTCACACAGTCAGCATCATTTTTCCAAACTAGTGCTTGACATTTGCGTTGCCTATTTGTATGAGAACAGTGATGCTAATCTAAAAAAAGCCTTCTTAGTCCACTTAGTGAAATTTTCATATATCTTGAAAAATCACCATAGGGGGGAGTACATGAAATTTTCGAAATCGAAAAAAAAATTTTGATGCCAACAGGCTTAGAATTGCATGAAACGTCGAGATTTAGTGTCATCTCGAAAAAAAAATTTTTTGAAAAAATCGACTTTTTGGGACTTAGAAAAAATACGAAAATTTTTCAAAGTCCCAGAAAGTTGATTTTTTCAAAAAAAATTTTTTTTGAGATGACACTAAATTTCGATGTTTTATGCAGTTTTAAGAGTTTTGGCATCAAAAAAAATTTTCGATTTTGGAAATTTCGTGTACTCCCCCCTATGGTGCTTTTTCAAGATCGAAAATTGTCAAACCTTTACCACCGGGCAGCACCCCTTAGGCATGTCCGATTTAGGTCAAATTTAGCATGAAGGCTTTTTTCGAGGTGCTTAAACTTTTGAGCACTAGAACTTAACGAAAATAGAGGTGATCCCAAAATTTTGGCACCCTTATATATATATATATATATATATATATATATATATATATATATATATATATATATATATATATATATATATATATATATATATATATATATATATATATATATATATATATATATATATATATATATATATATATATATATATATATATATATATATATATATATATATATATATATATATATATATATATATATATATATATATATATAAGAGCGGTAAAAATCAACGTGTTTTGTCGGTTACGTCACTTATACCATCATATATCTGGAACCAAAAGTCACAACCATTTGATCTTCGAACATGATCAATGGCCCGCCAGTAGCTTTCAAACGAGCCCAAGTTTGTTCAAATCGGTTCAGCCATCTCTGAGAAAATTGAGCGCGTTCAAATACAACACTTTTTGTCGGTTACGTCACTTATACAATCATATCTCCGGAACCAAAAGTCACAGCCATTTGATCTTCAAACTTGACCAATGGCCCGACAGTAGCTTTCAAACGAGCCCAAGTTTGTTCAAATCGGTTCAGCCATCTCTGAGAAAATTGAGCGCGTTCAAATACAACGCTTTTTGTCGGTTAAGTCACTTATACAATCATATCTCCGGAACCAAACGTCACAGCCATTTGATCTTCGAACTTGATGAATGGCCCGACAGTAGCTTTCAAACGAGCCCAAGTTTGTTCAAATCGGTTCAGCCATCTCTGAGAAAATTGAGCGCGTTCAAATATCTTCGAAAAGTGCACATACATACACACACACACCCACACACACATACATACATACACACACACACAGACAGACATTTTCCGATCTCGACGAACTGAGTCGAATGGTATATAACACTATGGGTCTCCGAGGCTCCGTTCGAAAGTCGGTTTTTCCAGCAATTCTAATACCTTTCTATAGAGAAAGGCAAAAAGCTTTCTTAGTCCACTTAGTGGAATTTTCATATATCTTGAAAAATCACCATAGGGGGGAGTACATGAAATTTTCGAAATCGAAAAAAAATTTTTGATGCCAAAAGGCTTAGAATTGCATGAAACGTCGAGATTTAGTGTCATCTCTAAAAAAAAATTTTTTGAAAAAGTCGACTTTTTGGGACTTAGAAAAAATATGAAAATTTTTCTAAGTCCCAGAAAGTTGATTTTTAAAAAAAAAATTACCTTTCTATAGAGAAAGGCAAAAAGCCTTCTTAGTCCACTCAGTGGAATTTTCATATATCTTGAAAAATCACCATAGGGGGGAGTACATGAAATTTTCGAAATCGAAAAAAAAATTTTGATGCCAAAAGGCTTAGAATTGCATGAAACGTCGAGATTTAGCGTCATCTCAAAAAAAAATTTTTTTTAAAAGTCGACTTTTTGGGAGTTAGAAAAAATATGAAAATTTTTCTAAGTCCCAGAAAGTTGATTTTTTCAAAAAAATTTTTTTTTTAGATGACACTAAATTTCGATGTTTTATGCAGTTTTAAGAGTTTCGGCATCAAAAAAAATTTTCGATTTTGGAAATTTCATGTACTCCCCACTATGGTGCTTTTTCAAGATCGAAAATTGTCAAACCTTTACCACCGGGCAGCACCTCCTACGCATGTCCTATTTAGCTCAAATTTCGCATGCAGGCATTTTTCGAGGTGCTTAAACTTTTGAGCACTAGAGCTTAACGAAAATAGAGGTGATCCCAAAATTTTGGCACCCTTATATATATATATATATATATATATATATATATATATATATATATATATATATATATATATATATATATATATATATATATATATATATATATATATATATATATATATATATATATATATATATATATATATATATATATATATATATATATATATATATATATATATATATATATATATATATATATATATATATATATATATATATATATATATATATATATATAAGAGCGATAAAAATCAATGTGTTTTGTCGGTTACGTCACTTATACCATCATATATCTGGAACCAAAAGTCACAACCATTTGATCTTCGAACTTGATCAATGGCCCGGCAGTAGCTTTCAAACGAGCCCAAGTTTGTTAAAATCGGATTAGCCATCTCTGAGAAAATTGAGCGCGTTCAAATACAACGCTTTTTGTCGGTTACGTCACTCATACAATCATATCTCCGGAACAAAAAGTCACAGCCATTTGATCTTCGAACTTGATCAATGTCCCGACAGTAGCTTTCAAACGAGCCCAAGGTTGTTAAAATCGGTTCAGCCATCTCTGAGAAAATTGAGCGCGTTCAAATATCTTCGAAAAGTGCACACACATACACACACACATACACACACACACACACACACACACAGAGAGAGACATTTTCCGATCTCGTCGAGCTGAGTCGAATGGTATATAACACTATGGGTCTCCGAGGCTCCGTTCGACAGTCGGTTTTTCCAGCAATTCTAATACCTTTCTATAGAGAAAGGCAAAACAGGTACGCCTGCCAATTCGTCTTCTAACGAAAACAATTTATTGACAGGTAGATCGACCTCGTCATCATCTTCTTCTAATGTCAGTTATGCTGGTATTTTAGGTAGAAATCTACCACCTATTTCTTCTAATGTAAATAGTTCTAACGAAAACAATTTATTAATAGGTAGACTGGCCAAATCATCTTCTTCTAATGGCAGTCTACCTACAAATATTCCTTCAAAGCCATTCGCTTCTTTAAATGAAGTCGATTTAGGCGATATAACTGAAAATAAAATGATCTACCTACAAGATCAACTTTTTCAAATGATCATCCAAATGAATTTGACTTCATCACTTTTTGAAACATTTCAAATCGGATGGCAATTTGCAAATAATATAATGAATTTAAAATTTAACAGTGATGTTGAATAATTATTTGAATATTTTAAATTGGAATGCTCGATCTTTGAAATCGAGTGAAGATGAATTTTATAATTTTCTCAAAGTTCACAAAATCCATATTGCCATTGTGACTGAAACTTTTCTTAAACCAAATGTCAAATTGAAAAGTAATCCATATTATGTGGTTCATCGATTTGACAGGTTTACTGGAATGGGTGGTGGAGTTGCCATTTTTGTCCAACGGCAAATTAAACATCGAATTTTACCTTCTTTCAATACTAAAGTTATTGAAAGCTTGGGAATCGAAGTTGAAACCATTCATGGAATTTATTTCATCGCTGGAGCATATTTGCCATTCCAATGCACCGGCGAAAAAGTAAATTTCTTTAAAGAAGATTTGCAAAAACTTATAAGATATCGATCGAATTTTTTCATAATAGGGGACTTAAATGCTAAGCATGTCCAGTGGAATTGTAGGCAAAATAACAGTAATGGTAAAATACTTCATAATCAACTCTCAGCTGGTTACTTCACAGTACTTCATCCCAGTAATCCTACTTGTTTCTGTTCCGTGAAAAACCCGTCTACAATTGATCTGGTTCTAACATATTAAAGTCACATTTGTAGTGAACCGAATACACATGCTGACTTTGACTCAGATCATCTTCCTGTAACATTCAGACTTTCCAACGAAGCTATAATTAATCCAATTAGTTCTATATTCAACTATCATAGGGCTAATTGGTTGGATTACAGATCTCACAATGAAAATCATGTGGATCATGAAACTGTTTTAGAAATTTCTGCGGACATCGACACAGCAATTAATAATTTGAATCATTATATTATTGAAGCTAGAAATCTTTCAGTTCCCAAAGCTCAAACTAAATTAAATTCTCCTATCATCGATGACAATCTTCAACTGCTCATTCGGTTGAAAAATGTTCGTCGACGTCAATATCAACGTTCTCGTGATCCTGCTATGAAAAACATAGTTAAGCATTTACAAAAAGAAATTAAACATAGATTTACTCTTTTGCGAAATGAAAATTTCGCTAAAGAAGTTGAACAAATTAAACCATATTCTAAACCTTTCTGGAAACTTTCTAAGGTTCTTAAGAAACCTCAGAAACCAATTCCTGCTCTCAAGGAAGGAAATCAAATACTTCTTACAAATGGCGAAAAAGCTCAAAAACTTGCTCAGCAGTTCGAGAGTGTCCACAATTTTAATTTGAACGTTGTGAGTCCTATTGAAAATGAAGTCTCACTGAAATATGAGCATATTTCAACCCAAGTGCTATCACACGATGACATTA
Organism: Malaya genurostris; assembly: GCF_030247185.1. Lineage (NCBI taxonomy): Eukaryota > Metazoa > Arthropoda > Insecta > Diptera > Culicidae > Malaya > Malaya genurostris. The sequence goes on along the minus strand of NC_080571.1, from coordinate 136,956,125 downwards.
TTGAGACGAATTTTGACGAAATTAAATCAATTATTAGGAAACTCAAAAACATGAAGGCTCCTGATAATGATGGAATTTTTAATATTCTTATTAAAAATCTTCCCGATGTTGCCTTGAGACTCCTGGTTAAAATTTTCAACAAGTGTTTTTCATTAGCTTACTTCCCAAACAGATGGAAGAACGCTAAAGTAATTCCTATCCTCAAACCTGATAAAAACACAGCAGAAACATCAAGTTATCGACCAATTAGCTTACTTTCTTCTATCAGTAAACTTTTTGAAAAAATTATCTTGTTGAGAATGATGTCTCATATAAATGAGAATTCAATTTTTTTACCAGAGCAGTTTGGATTTCGTCATGAACATTCAACTACTCATCAACTTGTAAGAGTAACGAACATGATAAAAGCAAATAAATCTTCTGGGTTATCCACTGGAGTTGCTCTTCTAGACATAGAAAAAGCATTCGACAGTGTTTGGCACAAAGGTTTAATAGCAAAAATGTCTGATTTCCAGTTTCCTATTTATTTGATCAAAATGATTCAAAATTATTTAACTGATCGTACTCTTCAGGTTAGCTATCAGAATTGTAAATCTGAATTGCTACCCGTACGAGCCGGTGTTCCGCAGGGTTCGAGCGTAGCTCCAATCTTGTATAATATTTTCACTTCTGATCTTCCAAATCTACCCGTTGGTTGTCAGAAATCGCTATTCTGTGACGACACAAGTCTGTTAGCCACAGGCAGAAATCTAAGAGTGATCTGCAGTCGCCTACAAAGAAGTTTAAATATTTTCAGTGATTATCTGTCAAAATGGAAATATAAACCAAATGCAGCAAAAACGCAATTAATTATTTTTCCTCATAAGCCAAGAGCTTCTTTTCTCAAACCAAACAATAATCACATTCTCAAACTAAATGGTTTGGAATTGACATGGTCTGATCAAGCTAAATACTTACAGGGTGGCAAGTGAATTGCCGATTTCAATTTCCCGGTTTTCCCGGTTTTTTGAGACAAAAATTCCAGGTTTTTGGAATAGGCTCAAATCACTCCTGTTTGATTTTTTTTAAATATTTTTTAATTCAAACTTTAAACAAATATCTCACATCCAAAAAGGATCATTGTAATAGGCCCGCTAATTGAGGTTTCTCATACTTTCCAGGCATTTCGATGTATAAATAGAAAATAGTCATTATAACATGTGCATATAAGAAAAGTATAAAGCCTTTTTCAAGTCATTCAGGGGTTTTGGTTACACGTAACCGATTTCTTCCGAGTGCACATGACTGTTTTTATAATTTTTTTGGTATACATATGATTGAAAATAAATCAATAAGGAAAAACAATCACAAAAACGGACGCTTGCCACTCAGAAAAAACAACAACAATCTATGATTGCAACTTCAAATCATTTTGTACATTTTTTTTTCGCTCCTTCCGGAAGTGAAAGTGGAAGTCCCAGTTCTGCGGGAAAATTATAAACGGCATGATGGCCGAGGATGGCTTTTATCGTATCAAAGAACGCTCGCTAGCAACTATTCACACGATTCAATCAGTGCCATCAAAGAGAGACGGATATCATCTAAGCAACAAAACACCGTCATGGTTCATATAACATAGAACGGACACCAGTGAGAAAGCAAATTTCTCTCGATGACCTGTCTGAGAATCAAAGGTTAGCTCGCTGCTGTGGGGATTCTCTATGAAGCAGCAAAAGGTTGCTTATTCTCGTTTTGCGATCCGATTCTATACGGGCAGTGGATAATTGCGATAGAATCATTTTACTATTGCCGCTTATTCTAACTATGTGAATATAATCTTTGTAAAAGTTGTATCTATGAAAATAGCTGTGAATGCTCCAGACCAGGGTTTGAAATATTGTATATTGTGACCTAGTATGAGAATCAAGTCGAATTATCTGCGATAATTATCAACTTGCGATTCTTTCTTGGCAAATTCCTCACCGCGCCGATCATTGCCGGACTGTATATGTTTTGTTAAGGGCTATGAAATACTCAGAGTATGAAGTGGAGTGAATTCTCTCACGGTTCATGCATTGAGAGACATCGAGTTCTTGTAGTATCTTCTACCAGATTGAAAATGTTGTATACAATGTAGAGAAATATCGAGCCACTTTCTGCCAAATTATCGGCAATAACAAACACTGATGATGGCAGAGCGAATCAAACATAATATCGTCATTGCCAGGGCTTCGGCCATGGTACAATAAATTGTTATATGGACATATACTGTTTAAAGTATGTCGCTTGCAAGCAATGAATGATACCATCAGATGAATTATCATGCTGTGATTGTGATGAAAACCATAAAACCAATTATTAAATAAGTCCTGTCAGACCAGAAATTTTGAATTTTCATGTAATAGAATTGAGTTTAAAAACATTAGATGTATTAGATGTGTGTATTAGAAGATTTCGCAAAACCGTTCGGCTGCCACGACTTGCTCTTTTAAAACACCAATTTTTCTAATGTATCTGTTAGTCAATAAAGAATGTTTACGATTTAAATGCGTTGATGGGCAAATAAATCAAATGATAGCAGTTAAAATGCACAATATATCGATCTGTTCGATCGATTTTCCTAATAGGATTCTAAATGCTCGTAGAGTAATCAGAAAGTACGAGTTCTTCATGATAAACTCTCCGTTGGTTTTAAACCAGTTTTATTTCCAATAGCTCAACTAATTATCTATATGAGAAATTTTTTGACCTGATTCTAGCAGATCAATCAATAACAATCAGGTTTTCAAATTGTTTTGGGAAAAATAGATAAGGCCGCATATATTTTAAATCATTACCTTATTGAAGTTCCAAAAGCTCAAACTAAATTCAATTCACTTTTATCTACATCAATATCAACGTTCTTGTGATCCTACTATGGAATAGTTGAGGACCTTTAAAAGAAAATTAAACATAGATTCACTGAAAAAATCAATCCATTTTCTAAATCTTTCTAAGATTGTATACTAGTCCTCAGAAACCAGTTTCAACTCTCAAAAACTCAAATACTTCCTGTAAACGGCGAATAAGATCAAAGTGAACAACTCTTCCAATCTTGCGAGTATAAGCATAACACAAGTATTGCCTAAAGATGACATTACTGGGACAAATTATGATGAAAAACATGAAGGCTACTAAAAATGTTCAATAATTTCATTAAAAATTTTCCCTATTTTACCTTGAGATTTTGCCATAAATTTTGCAAGTGTGTTGAATACTTATTCAAAAATTGGATAAACATCCAACAGAAGCATCCAAATTATCCTTATTGCTCAAAATGAGCTAAAAATTCCTGCAAGCCTCTAAAAATCGTTGGACGAGACGTGGGGTGTAGGCCCAATTTCCAATAGACAATAAGTTATTTCAACACTTGTACTGAACATTTCGCTCAAACGCAAACTTGGGTATTGTCTCCTACTTTTCAATTGTTGAAAAAAATCATTATGCTAACAACTGTTACTCATAGGTGAGGTAGTAATTTTTTTCCCGGTTTTTCACTAAAATTCCCGACTTTTTCCCGGTTTTTCCCGGTGAAATCAAATTCCCGACTTTTTCCCGGTTTTCCCGATTTTCCCGGTCACTTGCCACCCTGTACTTAGGTTTAACGTATGACAAAAAACTCACTTTCAAGGATCACATTAAAGAAATCCAGGCAAAGTGTAATAAATATATTAAATGTTTATATCCTTTTATAAACAGAAATTCTAAGCTTTGTCTAAAAAACAAATTGTTAATTTATAAACAAATTTTCAGACCAGCCATGCTTTATGCAGTACCAATTTGGTCAAGTTGTTGTTCCACTAGGAAGAAAACGCTTCAAAGGATTCAGAATAAAATTATGAAAATGATTTTGAAGCGTCCTCCCTGGTTTAGTACAAATGAGTTACACAGACTCACAAATAGAGAACCATTAGATGTAATGTCACATAATATTATAAGCAAATTCCGACAAAAATCGATGCAATCTTCAATTGAATCGATTCGCTCTCTGTATTAGTTAGTAAGTTAGTATATAAGTTCCTTTTCCCCATTACACAATACAAGTAGGTTTAGAATTTTCCCTACACAAAAATCTCAGAATTGCGGAAGCAAATAATGTCCTCATGGTAATAACCAAATCATATATATAATAGGGCTGAAAAGTCACCACTTGTGGCTGAACACCCAATTTAAATTTTAATAATTTAATTTTAACTCATATTCCAATAAATAGTTATTTAAAAAAAAAAAGGCGGGTGGGTAATGTCAGCGACATAACTGGATGTCGTGAATACGAAAACAACTGACATGTTCCTTAACACTTCCGAATATCAATTGTATGAATTATGCAAGCATTCCCCTTTTTCACATTTTTCGCAAAAACAAAGAAGGCTTCACTTGATTTCGATTACTGTGAATTTCACACAGCGAAAAGTGCACAAATATAACCAAATTGTTCTTGATTTGCACTAAACTGAGGTTCTTTAGAAAACTTTTAGAGCCATTAGAACGGCTGATATTGTGTAATGCTCTCCACCGTTGTTTTTTTTTCCAATGCTAATGACTGGCAGCTGTGAAGTAATCGCTCTTGTCGAAAGCGAAACTTGCTGTGCAGACGACACAAAACACATCTGCTCGCAGTGGCGATAGAATCCAAACTGATTCAATTTTTGTTTAGAGATTTCCTTTTATGTGATTTCGTTTGTAGCTTTTTCATTAATGGGCGGTCCTAACGGCTATAAAAATAGCCGCATACAGAATTTTAATGTCGATTATTTCATTTCGGATTTGCATAATTTATTGAAAGAAACTATCAATATGCTGTAGGGATTCGTTTCTAGCATTCAGAAGGACCAAATTCAGGAACTCACTACGATATTCACCACCTTTCGGAACATTTTTCTTGAACGATTTGTTGTACAGCAGCAGATATTTTTTTCTCTTCCTCAGAACGCGTTCTGATTGGCTGGTGTTGACATCGATCAAATGAGATAGGTTTTTCAATAGTGTACTATTGAAATATTTCAATGCTTTTGCTATACACGTTTAAGTTGAAAAATTTCAATTCTATTGGTAGTTAGATTATATAAATTCTTCCACAGATCACTGAGCTATGAGCTTTCAAAATACGAGAAAGGCAAACGCGCCTTATGAATTATCCTCTTTGATACTCGTTTATACCAAACATTTCAGCAAAGTTGAATTTTGAACTATTTGAGATTATGCCACACAACTGAAAATTTTATCATAAAATTGTGATCATATTTCCGATGGCATGTAGCAAAAATTATGTTGATTCGTTAGATACAACAAGAGATATTCACGATCAAAAACTTATCACTCTCTCAGAGGGTAAATTTTGAAAAGGCACCCCATAGTAAAGTAAGTCGTATTCACGACAAAAGTGAATACGACTTACTTTACTATGGGGTGCCTTTTCAAAATTTACCCTCTGAGAGAGTGATAAGTTTTTGATCGTGAATATCTCTTGTTGTATCTAACGAATCAACATAATTTTTGCTACATGCCATCAGAAATATGATCACAATTTTATGATAAAATTTTCAGTTGTGTGACATAATCTCAAATAGTTCAAAATTAAACTTTTCTTAAATGTTTGGTATAAACGAGTATCAAAGAGGATAATTCATATGGCGCGTTTGCCTTTCTCGTATTTTGAAAGCTCATAGCTCAGTGATCTGTGGAAGGATTTATATAATCTAACTACCAATAGAATCGAAATTATTCAACTTAAACGTGTACAGCAAAAGCATTGAAGTATTTCCATAGTACACTATTGAAAAACCTATCTCATTTGACCCATGTCAACACCAGCCAATCAGAACGCGTTCTGTGGAAGAGAAGAAAATAGCTGCTGCTGTACAACAAATCGTTAAAGAAAAATGTTCCGAAAAGTGGTGAATATCGTAGTGAGTTCCTCAATTTGGTCCTTCTGAATGCTGGAAACGAATCCCTACAGCATATTGTTAGTTTCTTTCAATAAATTATGCAAATCCGAAATGAAATAATCGACATTAAAATTCTATATGCGGCTATTTTTATAGTCGTTAGGACCGCCCATTAGTGAAAAAGCTACAAACGAAATCACATAAAAGGAAATCTCTTAACAAAAATTGAATCAGTTTGGATTCTATCGCCACTGCGAGCAGATGTGTTTTGTGTCGCCTGCACAGCTAGTTTCGCTTCCGACAAGAGCGATTACGTCACAGCTGCCAGTCATTTCGATGGATGAAAAAGCAACGTTGGAGAGCATTATAAAAATCAGCCGTTCTAATGGTTCTAAAAGTTTTCTGAAGAACTATTAGGATTTGTTGTTCACAAATCGAAAGGAAATATCCTCAGTTTAGTGCAAATCTAGAACAGTTTGGTTAGATTTTTGCACTTTTCGCTGTGTAAAATTCACAGTAATCCAGATCAAGTGAAACCTTCTGTGTTTTTGCGAAAAATGTGCCAGAGTTCGTAGAGAACTACACAATTTGACCCTTCTGAATGCTAGAAACGAATTCCTACAGCATATTGATAGTTTCTTTCAATAAATTATGCAAATGCGAAATAAAATAATCGACATTAATATTCCGTATGCGACTATTTTTATAGCCGTTAGGACCGCCCATTAGTGAAAAAGCTACAAACGAAATCACGTAAAAGAAAGCTCCTAACAAAAATCTAATCAGTTTGGATTCTATCGCCACTGCGAGCAGATGTGTTTTGTGTCGTTTGCAAAGCTAGTTTCGCTTTAGACAAGAGCGATTACGTCACAGCTGCCAGTCATTAGCATTGGGGAAAAAACAACGGTGGAGTGCATTACACAATATCAGACGTTCTAATGGCTCTAAATTTTTTTTAAAGAACTATTAGGATTTGTTTTTCGCAAATCTCAGGTAATTATCCTCAGTTTAGTGCAAATCAAGAACAATTTGGTTAGATTTGTGCACTTTTCGCTGTGTGAAATTCACAGTAATCGAGATCAAGTGAAGCCTTTTTTGCGAAAAATGTTCCGAGTTGAATATCGTAGAGAATTACGCAATTTGACCCTTCTGAATGCTAGAAATGAATCCCAACAGCATATTGATAGTTTTTTTCAATAAATTATGCAAAACCGAAATGAAATAATCGACATAAAAATTCTGTATGCGGCTATTTTTATAGCCGTTAGGACCGCCCATTAGTGAAAAAGCTACAAACGAAATCACATAAAAGGAAATCTCTTAACAAAAATTGAATCAGTTTGGATTTTATCGCCACTGCGAGCAGATGTGTTTTGTGTCGCCTGCACAGCTAGTTTCGCTTCCGACAAGAGCGATTACGTCACAGCTGCCAGTCATTTCGATGGATGAAAAAGCAACGTTGGAGAGCATTATAAAAATCAACCATTCTAATGGCTCTAAAAGTTTTCTGAAGAACTATTAGGATTTGTTGTTCGCAAATCGAAAGGAAATATCCTCAGTTTAGTGCAAATCTAGAACAGTTTGGTTAGATGTCTACACTTTTCGCTGTGTAAAATTCACAGTAATCCAGATCAAGTGAAACCTTCTGTGTTTTTGCGAAAAATGTGCCAGAGTTCGTAGAGAACTACACAATTTGACCCTTCTGAATGCTAGAAACGAATTCCTACAGCATATTGATAGTTTCTTTCAATAAATTATGCAAATGCGAAATAAAATAATCGACATTAATATTCTGTATGCGACTATTTTTATAGCCGTTAGGACCGCCCATTAGTGAAAAAGCTACAAACGAAATCACGTAAAAGAAAGCTCCTAACAAAAATCTAATCAGTTTGGATTCTATCGCCAATGCGAGCAGATGTATTTTGTGCCGTTTGCAATGCTAGTTTCGCTTCCGACTAGAGCGATTACGTCACAACTGCCAGTCATTTCGATGGATGAAAAAGCAACGTTGGAGAGCATTATAAAAAATCAGCCGTTCTAATGGCTCTAAAAGTTTTCTGAAGAACTATTAGGATGTGTTGTTCGCAAATCGAAAGAAAATATCCTCAGTTTAGTGCAAATGTAGAACAGTTTGGTTAGATTTTTGCACTTTTCGCTGTGTGAAATTCGCAATAATCGAGATCAAGTGAAGCCTTCTTTGTTTTTGCGAAAAATGTGGAAAAGGGGAATGCTTGCATAATTCATACAATTGATCAACTAATTGATATTCGGAAGTGTTAAGGAACATGTCAGTTGTTTTCGTATTCACGACATCCAGTTATGTCTCTGACATTACCCACCCACCTTTTTAGCTTGGATTTCGAGGCATGACCCCATATAATCAATAAGTATTGTATATGAGAGTGGATACATGCAAAGTAAAAGCTGATCAATGCTTTCCTAGGAACAAAATTGAGAACTTTCCTGAGAGCACCAGCAAGTGAAGATAGTTTGCTTTCAATCACTTTTATGTGACTATCCCAAGATAGTGTTGAATCTAGGTGAATTCCTAAGTATTTAAAACTATCAACTTTCTCTATAAATGTTTGACCAATGCATGCATGACACTTCGTTTTATTGAAAGAAATACCCCTCTCGCCGCTCGGGTGCGTACACTAGAAGCGTTTGAGGCTCTATACCACGCAAAAGGTCGGTGTTATTGCCAACTGCTCCACCTGACGACCGAAGTCTAAATGAGAGCAAGACCTGAGCGTTTAAGGTTTTGTACCACGCTAAAAGTCTGCTCTCATTACTGGCGTCTGCTGGTTACGACGATCGAAGTCCAAATGAAAGCACGGCCGTGCGTAAATATCTGTTTATTTATCTTATTTTTGTGTATTTCATCAACGTTTTACAGTACAAGTGTTTTGACCCCTTGGCCTTTCATCTTTGTTGTTCAAACGATTCATTAATAATAGGTGTTATAGTTACTCTTGTTGTACACACTAATGTTAAATTATAATATTTATTTTAATTAATAATAAAATATATATCTACTTATAACTATCTCTAACCTAATACGTACAAATTTTGAAATATTTGTTTTACAGAGATTGAGCACCTCTCTTCAAATTTCGTGCAGTATTGTTCGAATTTTTGTTCTAGTAAATCCAGGGAGGCCATCTCACGTACTTTTCTAGTCCTTGTCCAAGGGGGTAGATTTAGAATCATAGTTTGTTTGTTTGCATAAGTTTGTGCGTTCGTGCACAGCCCCGCCAAACAAAGACTGCGTATTCAACTGCGGGGTAGAAGATCTGTTTATAGACAGCCATCTGATTCTTCAGGCAAAGTTTAGATGTTCTACAAATCAGCGGATACAGAGACCTAATGAGTATGCTGCATTTTTGAACGATTTTGTCAACATGTGACCTGAATATCAGATGTCTGTCAATGGATAGATAACTTCGTCGGACCATTGGATGACCTCTTCACCGAATCGTATTCGGCATTCGTCAGATGGAACAAGTTTTGGAGATCTTGAATGTGGAAATGAGATGACCTAAGTTTTTGCTGTATTGATCACAATTTTCCAGCTTGTAAAATATTCAGTTAAAGCGTCCAGACCTGTCTGTAGTTTATTCTTCAGAGCATTAATGACACGACCTTTGTAAAGAATGGCAGTATCATCAGCAAATTGTGACAGAACACCACTACCCGGAAGAGGTGGAATATCTGATGTAGAAATGTTGTATAGTATGGAACCTAGGATACTTCCTTGGGGTACACCAGCAGGAATAGTAAATCTTTCTGAAAGTGCATCATTCAAAGAAACCTGGAATGCTCTATCTGCAAGATAATTTTTGTTAATTTTAAAAAGAAACATCGGAAAATTATACCGATGCAGTTTAAACACCAGGCCATCGTGCCACACATTATCGAATGCCTTTTCAATATCCAATATTGCCATAGCAGTCGTTTTGGATACTTATTTGTTTTGCTGGATGACGTTGTTGACCCTTGTGAGTTAGTAGATAGTGGATCTTCTCTTCCGAAACCAAAACTGTTCTTCCAGTAATATATACTGTTCATCTGCGAAAGCAAGAATTCGCCTTTGTATTGATTTTTCAAACATCTTGGATAGGTCAGAGAGTAAGCTGATGGCCCAATAGTTCTTGGAAAAGGAAGGATCTTTCCTTCCGATTTCAAAACTGGGATAACTTTAGCTAACTTCCACATTGAAGGGAAGTAGCCAAGCTCCCAGCATCTGTTGAAAATTTTAGCTAAAAAAAGGCGGGTGGGTAATGTCAGAGACATAACTGGATGTCGTGAATACGAAAACAACTGACATGTTCCTTAACACTTCCGAATATCGGGGAAACTGTAAAACGGCTGTCTCAGTCTTATAATGCAAACGAATGTTGTTTACTGTCCGACGTTTCGGCCTTTGATGTAGACCTTTTTCAAGGAAAACTGGAAAATTTATTGTGTTACATTGACAAAAACATAGAGCGTTGAACAAATAATACAATGTAAAAACTTACTAAAGTCTATCGTTTATAGTCAAAATATGTCGATGTCTGACGCTACGTTTTCTGGTCAATTTTAGAACATGCTTTAAGATACTACGAGAAAATGGTCATTTACATAAATACTGAATCAAAAATTATTTAAAACAATTCTTACTATTGACTTCATAACAAATATTTTGTTTGCATAAATCACGTACAGTGTCACAACTACTTAGTTTAACGACTATGGTGATCAAAACACAATGAGCTTATCAACGTTATTAAGTAACGTTATCGTTGAAAAGCTCAGCAAAGTGCTGTGTAGAGTACGGTAGTATTGGTGTTAATCGGAGAGTTGTCATTTCTTATCGTATTTGATGGATTTGATAGAATGTAGAATACCAGCGTAAGTGGTGTTGAGGCATTGCACATCGGTGCGATGATTAACTGTTTTGGTAGTATTGGAAATATGACACATTTCCAACAGAGGCAAAGCTATAGATCGTAAAGATCGATCTATGATCTTTGCTTTCTCCAATGTAAAATTGTGTCCTTCGTTGATGGTGTTAATGCTGTTTTTTATTTTAGCCTTGATATTTCTTTATCTGCGTGTGGTGGTGGATTTTCAGTTAATTTTAAAAATTGATTAATGTTGGATCGATGACCACTGAGTCTGGTTTTCAGTTGATTGGTTGTCATTGCAATGTATGCATTTTCACAGTCATTACAGGGAATGCTATAGATGACATTGGATTGTTTCAATGGATCAACAGGATCTTTAATCGGTCGGAGTAGAGATCGTGTTATTTTAATCGGTCTATGGCTCAGTTCTATTGTTGGGAAGTCCGGTTTCAGTGCTTTTGTAATTTGTTTGCTGAGAATGGGTATGAATGGTATGGATCTATATTCAATTTGTTGTTGCATATCGTTGGTTGGCATAGTGGTTTTACCGGTGATTTCAGTTTCTGTCTCCTGGGTTATATCGGTCTGTTCTTTAGCAACTAAATTTAATGGTTGTGTGTTATTGTGAGGCTGCTTCGTGTGAAAATGGTTGATAAGCCGGTTTATGAGTGATGATGGATAATACTTTTGTTTCAGATGTTGGTATATGATATGTTTTTGTTGATCTGCTGATTTGTTTGTAGTTAAAGCGGTAATTCGTGTTATGAGATTTAAGGTTACATTGATTTTCATTGCCATTGGATGAAACGAGTGATAGTTTAACAACCTTCCAGATGCAATAGGTTTTGAATACAACTGTGTGCTTATGGTTTGATCTTCATTTCGTGTTAGTAAAGTGTCCAGAAAGGGTAGTTTTTGTTCTGATTCTACTTCTACGGTACATTGGATGTTTTTATTATAGCTGTTACATTTTTGTAATGTGTATTGGACTTGATCGTGAGGTAACGATAGAATTAAATCGTCAACATATTAGCGCAGCACCGTTATTTTAAACGGTACATTTTGTCGTGAATACGACATACTTCACTATGGGGCGCCTTTTCAAAATTTACCCTCTGAGAGAGTGATAAGTTTTTGATCGTGAATATCGCCTGTTGTATCTAATGAATCAACATAATTCTTGCAACATGCCATCGGAAATATGATCACAATTTCATGATAAAATTTTCAGTTGTGTGACATAATCTCAAATAGTTCAAAATTACACTTTTCTTAAATGTTTGGTACAAACGAGTGTCAAAGAGGATAATTCATAAGGCGCGTTTGCCTTTCTCGTATTTTGAAAGCTCATAGCTCAGTTTTTTCCTTTGTCCATCCGTCCAACCGAACGGACGTGTTCACGGGACTCGTGTCGCAGTATATCGCGCGCGTATATATTTTTTAAATTTTATTGAAACTTTTTTATTTCGACGTAAACGTGCAAGTAGGCACTCTTTTTTAAATACTAATCATTTTTTAACATACCATCACGTAAACATGGAGAAGTGCGGAATTAGTAATTGTACTGTCTACGACAATCGCTATCTCTGGAAGTGTCACGGAAAGTGCAATCGAAAATTTCATGCAGCCTGCGTGGGAACACAGAGAAACCACGAAGAATTATTAAGGACCTTCATGGTACCTCTCTGTATTGACTGTCAGCAGGAATTTGCCGAAGAACTGCAAATGAAAAAACTTATCCATCAACAGCAGGAATTGAACCAAACAGTCCGTGCCCAAATTGAAGCAAACCATGCTTTATTCGCACAAATAAAAAGCATGAAAGTATCACATGACGCTCTCGACAGCATGAAATCTCTTTTGCTGAAGCTAGAAACGGACATAAAAAATGTAAACATTAATACATGCAACGCGGCCAGTAAAGTCATAAATCACATTTCATCACTTTTGAATGAACGCGACGAAACTTTTTTAGCTGACATAAAAACCGCCAACAAGCAACTGGCTCCTAAGACAGAAGTAAACCTTGAAAAAGTGTTTACTTTTTTCGAAAACAAAATTGACGGCGTGCAAACAAATATTGATGAAATAAAAAGTATCGACCCACCATGCAGCATATCATCGAAAGAATTTTTGGACGACATCAAGGCACTGTGCAATGAAGCAATAATGAAGAAAGAGCAAGTCCCTCAAGCTCATCCATGTATTGCTGAATAAATGGGAATCAGTGCCCAGAATGCTAAACCTTCACCAGAAGAAAAAGCTGACTCGGAAGTCACGTCAGGCTGGCGCTTCATCGGCAGCAAAAAAATATGGAAATGCGACTGGAGACAATACGACGCAAAACAAAGAACTCGCCGTCTTCAAGAAAAACAAGCTGAAAATGCTACTCGAAGGCGGAAACAACGTAAACGACAGCAACAAACACGCATGGAAAATAGACCATTGAGCAACAAGTACAACAGCAAAAGCAATAATTCCGAAAATTCTTTGGCACCTACTAAACAAAAATTGTCTTCCGATAAGGAATTACTGGCAGCAGCACGAACTCAATTCTCTGGACCTCCAAGTGCTAGTATTGTCTCTACATTTGTAAACTTTCAAAAGGGCGAAACCATAAACCCATATAGAAGATATCCAGCAAAAAGTAATTTTAACAAACAACACTCGGAAAATAACACAACCGTACCATCGCCATCTACTCGTAATAGCCAAATTATGGACGACATTTCGACCTTTTCAATTAACAGTGCTAAGGACAGCCAATTTGAGCTGGACCCTATGCGACCTCCAATTGTTTGTCTTACTGAACAGTATACAACTGGCGACGGTCACTTCTTGAAAGCTAGACTCCGTGACCAGAAAATTTTCAACATTGTGCGGCTGTATCTAGCATACATGAAGGACCAATCATCCAACGTCTGCATTGAAGGACAAACACCAATAAGCCTAAAAATGTTGCTCGCGTCTGAAGGACTTCCTACATCACCTGAACATCTCCAGCGTATCTTCATTGAAGTGCATCATGAATATGGACTTAAGCAGTAGCATACCTCGACGCATACCGAAATTATTTGTCCAGTGAGCGGACTCGTCACTTACAACAAGTACGCGACAGTACTAGTAAATTTTATCAGCCGATTTTTCGGAACAAATGACGCCCTTTGACGAAGGAATAGACACAGAAATTAGTAATGTAAGTATTCCAGAATTCTCAAAAACTTCTTCGCTTCATAGACAAAATGTGACCGAAATTTTGGTCTATTGCCAAAATTTCAACCGCATGAAAAGCCCGGCCAAAATGAAAGAAATTCATCAAAATTTAATAACCTCCTCTTTCGGCGTAATCCTTGGAACTGAAAGCAGCTGGGATGAAAGCGTTAGAAGCGAAGAAGTATTTGGAAATAATTTTAACGTATTCCGGCACGACCGAAATTTATCTCTCTGTCAGAAAGTCTCAATATTGGGAAAAGAACACATTTACTGCTCTGTCTACTTCCCACCCGAAAATGCGAACAAATTCTCTTTTGAATTATTCTTTCAATCTTTAGACACAATTATTTCGAATATGGAACCTGAAGTAAATCTTCATATTTTTGGCGACTTCAATCAACGCAATGCGGACTTCATTTCTGACATTGAAAATGAATCAATCTTACTTCCAGTCGTAGGAGAAAACGAAACATTGCACTACTTTTTCGACAAAATTTCTAATTTTGGCCTACATCAAGTAAACTCCGTAAAAAAATCAACAAAACGCATATTTAGACCTTCTCTTCACAAATTGCACAGAAGACTTTTGTGTGAATGCATCAAACCTGCCATTATGGAAAAATGAAGCATTTCACACCGCAATTGAATATTCATTATTTACACACAATGCATCCCTTCCCTACGACTTGGAATATGAGAAAGTGACGGAATACAATAAAATTGACTTTGAAGAAGTCAAGTGTAGACTAAGTATAATAAATTGGCAGATCATACTGAGTACAGAAGGAAACGTCGACGTCGAAGTAAACAAATTCTATCACATTATAAACAAAATATTAGCCGAAACTTTGCCCATGAAAAGAAGAATAAATCATAACAGCAAATTGCCTGTATGGTTCAACTCACAACTAAAACATTTGAAAAATAGAAAACAAAAAGCACACAAAACTTACAAACAAGAAAAAAGTGATGCTCATCTTCATAATTACCTAAACCTATGCAATCAACTCAAAATAGCCATTAACACAGCACATGAAGAATATAACCGCAAAATTGAAAACGAAATAAAGACTTGTCCTGAGAACTTTTTTAACTACACAAAAACTAAAAAAAAGCAACAATTTTCCATCTCAAATGCACCTCGACGAACATGTAAGGCAAAATAGTACAGAAATCTCAGAAATCAATTTGCAAATTTTTTTCAAGAAGTATATACATCTTATTCAGAAACTGACCGTTCTCTTTCATACCTGAATTTTCCAACTCCATCTCTGTAAACTATCTATCAGAACATGACATTTCGACAGCACTGAAAAACTTAGACGCCTCAAAAGGGCCCGGACCTTACAGTATACCACCAATATTCTTAAAAAATCTTGCTGAAGAACTTACACTACCACTACAACTATTTTTTAACTTATCACTTAATAAATGTACTTTTCCTAAAGCATGGAAATCTTCCTTTCATGTGCCAATATTTAAATCTGGTGCAAAATCTAACATTCGGAACTACCGTGGAATAGCCATTATCTCATGCATTCCAAAATTATTTGAAAAAATTGTAAACGAAAAACTTTTTCATCAACTTAAAAATGTAATAACAAACAAACAACATGGCTTTTTTAAAGGCCGCTCAACTAGAACAAATCTCTTAGAATTTATGACATTCACTCTGAATGCAATGGACGCTGGCAACTACGTAGAAACTCTTTACACTGACTTTAGCAAAGCTTTCGACCGTATTGACATACCATTACGTCTACAAAAACTACAAAAATATGGCATAGAACATAGCCTTCTGGAATGGCTCAAATCATACTTAACGAATCGTGTACAGGTAGTCCGCTTCCAAAACATACTGTCTGAACCAATTAATGTAACTTCTGGCGTACCTCAGGGTTCTCACTTAGGGCCTCTCCTTTTCATTTTACATATAAACGACATTTCCTTCATACTCAAAAATCTGAAAGTGCTTATATATGCAGACGAATGTAACTCAATAACTTTCAGCAGGAAAAATGAAACTATATCTATAAACATACATCTAGGAAACCAAATTGTAGCAAAATGTAAAATTGTACGAGATTTAGGCGTAATCTTAGACTCCAAGCTCACTTTTGTGGAACACTACCATACCATAATCAATAAAGCAAATAGAATGCTGGGCTTTATTAAACGCTTCAGTCATAACTTTCAGGACCCATACGCAATTAAATTATTATACAGTGCATATGTCAGACCTATTTTGGAATATTGCAGACTAGTATGAAATCCATACAATATTATTCACGAAGAACGCATCGAATCTATTCAAAAACAATTTCTTTTTTTGAAGTTTTTCAATAGTACAGTATTGAAAAACCTGTTTGATTTAACCCATGACAGCACCAGCCAATCAGAACGCGAGATGTCTGCATCTATACAAGAGCATCCATATAAAAGTTGAGTGGTTCATTTTTCCTACCATCGGGAGTTCATTCCATTTTGGATATATTCATCAGCAACATAGACAGCTCTCCGGTTGTCTTCTACGAGCTCTCTTCTGACCACTTTCCAGTAATATTGACGTTGGGATCTTCACCAGAAACAGTGCCTATTCAACCACGGAAGAACTATTATCGCACCGATTGGGTCCAATTTCAACAAATCGCCGACCAACTTATTAATATCAATGTTCCACTAGATTCTCCGATGGAAATCGATGCGGCCCTATCTTCCTTCCAGCATTCAATCACAGTCGCTCGTGATAGGACGGTTCCAGTACAACATATGCCGAGTTCCTCTCTTCAAATCGACAGTGTCACCAAGAAACTCGTCCGACTTCGGAATATCTACCGGAGGCAGTATCAACGAACTGGCATCCTAGATAGGAAGACTACTTATAACAACTTAACTAGGATAATCCAGGAAAGAATATCTGAGCTTCGCAACAGGAACTTCCAGCAAAAGCTTCGAGAAATTCTCCCACATTCAAAGCCCTTCTGGTCCTTAACGAAGGTGCTTAAGAAAAAACCGAAGCCTATTCCTTCTCTGATGTCACCCCAGGACGCAGCAGAAGGAATACCTTTAATCACACCAGTAGAGAAGGCAAATGCGCTAGGCCAGCAGTTTGTGTGTTCTCACAATTTAGGACTCAACATTGTTAGTCCATATGAAAGAGCCGTTGCTGATAGCGTAGCTGAGGTTGACCAATCAGACAGCTTGGTTCCTGAGGAAAGTAGAGTCACTGCGAATGAGCTGATGGCGCTAAACTTTTTAACAGGTGCTGGGAGCTTGGTTACTTCCCTTCAATGTGGAAGCTAGCTAAAGTTATTCCAGTTTTGAAACCGGGGAAAGATCCTTCCTTTTGCAAGAGCTATCGGCCCATCAGCTTACTCTCTGCCCTATCCAAGCTGTTTGAAAAGTCAATCCAAAGGCGAATTCTTGCTTTTGCAGATGAACAGGATATATTTCTGGAAGAACAGTTTGGGTTCCGGAAAGGAAGATCCACCATCCACCAGCTCACAAGGGTTAACAACGTCATCCAGCAAAACAAATCAGTGTCCAAAACGACTGCCATGGCAATATTGGATATTGAAAAGGCATTCGATAATGTGTGGCACGATGGACTGGTGTTCAAACTGCATCGGTATAATTTTCCCATGTATCTTATTAAAATTATCAAAAATTATCTTGCAGATAGAGCATTCCAGGTTTCTCTGAATAATGCACTTTCAGAAAGATTTACTATTCCTGCTGGTGTACCCCAGGGAAGTATCCTAGGTCCCATTCTATACAAAATTTTCACATCAGACATCTCACCTCTTCCAGGTGGTGGTGTTCTGTCACAATTTGCTGATGATACTGCCATTCTTTACAAAGGTCGTGTCATTAATGCTCTGAAAAATAAACTACAGACAGGTCTGGACGCTCTAACTGAATATTTTACAAGCTGGAAAATTGTGATCAATGCAGCAAAAACTCAGGTCATCTTGTTTCCACATTAAAGATCTCCAAAACTTGTTCCATCAGACGAATGCAGAATACGATTTGGTGATGAGGTCATTCAATGGTCCGATGAAGTTATCTATCTAGGACTCACCTTTGACAGACATCTGATATTCAGGTCACATGTTGACAAAATCGTTCAAAAATGCAGCATACTCATTAGGTCTCTGTATCCGCTGATTTGTAGAACATCTAAACTATGCCTGAAGAATCAGATGGCTGTCTATAAACAAATCATCTACCCCGCAATTGAATACGCAGTCCCTGTTTGGCGGGGTTGTGCACGAACACACAAACTTAGGCTTCAACGCATTCAAGGTAAGATCTTAAAGATGATTCTAAATCTACCCCCTTGGACAAGGACTAGTGAAGTACATGAGATTGCCTCACTGGATATACTAGAACAAAAATTCGAACAATACTGCACGAAATTTGAAGAGAGGTGCTCAATCTCTGAAGTACAAATAATTCAAAATTTGTACGTATTAGGTTAGGGATAGTTATAAGTAGGTAGACATTTTATAAATAATTAAAATAAATATTATGATTAAACATTAGTGGGTAAAACAAGAATAACTAAAACACCTAATATTAATAACGAATCGTATGAACAACAAAGATGAAAGGCCAAAGGGTTAAAACACTTGTACTGTAAAATGTTGATGTAATACACAAAAATAAGATTAATAAACAGATATTTATGCAAAAAAAAAATTCCTACCATTTGCTGAGCATTTGTTCCCGAAACAAGACACACGAGAGCAACATCGAGGACCTGTCGTCTCACTGTTTCCCGTTCTGCATACAAGAAAAGGAATATTGGCAAAGGGCTCTCCGTGCACCGCTGCCAGTAGCAGGTATAACATGAAATGTGAGAAATAGCGTCATCTAAGTTAAAGCATCTGAACGTACGAGACACCGTCAGCACGATGGCACCGAGAACCGGTAGAAAGGTAGCCAAAAAGTCCAGCAAGCAACGCCCATTCAGGAAGCACTTTTTAGTGCTAAAGATAATCATAGAGAACTAGTTGAAATTTGTCGCTTTCCTACCATTTTCCGAGCAACTGATGCCGACACAAGACACACACGAGAAGTTTAAATAATTTGCACCGTCACTAACACATTCAATTACGAACGATAATGCGAAAGTGGAAGTGATGATGTTCAATACATATTTATACTAGTATACAAATATGCCGTGCGAAACAGTTGCCACGTATGCAGATCAATATGTATTTTTGTCGCGAATTCTTTAGTATGGGGCACTTTTTTAACGTGATATCTAACACATTCAATTATGACAGTAACGCTGTCTCGCAATACGAAAAAGGTTGGTAGTTACCATTAGGACATCATTTGCTTCCGCAATTCTTAGATTTTTGTGTAGGGAAAATTCTAAACCTACTTGTATTGTGTAATGGGGAAAAGGAACTTATATACTAACTTACTAACTAATACAGAGAGCGAATCGATTCAATTGAAGATTGCATCGATTTTTGTCGGAATTTGCTTATAATATTATGTGACATTACATCTAATGGTTCTATTTTTGTGAGTCTGTGTAACTCATTTGTACTCAACCAGGGAGGACGCTTCAAAGTCATTTTCAGAATTTTATTCTGAATCCTTTGAAGCGTTTTCTTCCTGGTGGAATAACAACTCGACCAAATTGGTACTGCATAAAGCATGGCTGGTCTGAAAATTTGTTTATAAATTAACAATTTGTTTTTAGACAGAGCTTAGAATTTCTGTTTATAAGAGGATATAAACATTTAATATATTTATTACACTTTGCCTGGATTCCTTCAGTGTGATCCTTGAAAGTGAGTTTTTTGTCATACGTTAAACCTAAGTATTTAGCTTGATCAGAGCATGTCAATTCCAAGCCATTCAATTTGAGAATGTGATTAATGTTTGGTTTAAGAAAAGAAGCTCTTGGCTCATGAGGAAAGATAATTAATTGCGTTTTTGCTGCATTTGGTTTAATTTTCCATTTTGACAGAAAATCACTGAAAATGTTCAAACTTCTTTGTAGGCGACTGCAGATCACTCTTAGATTTCTGCCTGTGGCTAACAGACTTGTGTCGTCACAGAATAGCGATTTCTGACAACCAACGGGTAGAATTGGAAAATCAGAAGTGAAAATATTATACAAGATTGGAGCTACGCTCGAACCCTGCGGAACAACTGCTCGTACGGGTAGGAATTCAGATTTACAATTCTGATAGCTAACCTGAAGAGTACGATCAGTTAAATAATTTTGAATCATTTTGATCAAATAAATAGGAAACAGGAAATCAGACATTTTTGCTATTAAACCTTTGTGCCAAACACTGTCGAATGCTTTTTCTATGTCTAGAAGAGCAACTTCAGTGGATAACTCAGAAGATTTATTTACTTTTATCATGTTCGTTACTCTGACAAGTTGATGAGTAGTTGAATGTTCATGACGAAATTAAAACTGCTCTGGTAAAAAAATTGAATTCTCATTTATATGAGACATCATTCTCAACAAGATAATTTTTTCAAAAAGTTTAGTAAAAAAAGTAAGCTAATTGGTCGATAACTTGATGTTTCTGCTGTGTTTTTATCAGGTTTGAGGATAGGAATTACTTTAGTGTTTTTCCATCTTTTTGGGAAGTAAGCTAATGAAAAACACTTGTTGAAAATTTTAACTAGGAGTCTCAAGGCAACATCGGGAAGATTTTTAATAAGAATATTAAAAATTCCATCATTACCAGGAGCCTTCACGTTTTTAAGTTTTTTAATAATTGATTTAATTTCATCAAAATTCGTCTCAATAACGTCATCTTGTAATAACACTTGAGTTGAAATATGATCATATTTCAGTGAGACTTCATTTTTAATAGGACTCACAACGTTCAAATTAAAATTGTGGACACTCCCGAACTTCTGAGCAAGTTTTTGAGCTTTTCCGCCATTTGTAAGAAGTATTTGATTTCCTTCCTTGAGAGCAGGAATTGGTTTCTGAAGTTTCTTAAGAACCTTAGAAAGTTTCCAGAAAGGCTTAGAATATGGTTTAATTTGTTCAACTTCTTTAGCGAAATTTTCAATTCGCAAAAGAGCAAATCTATGTTTAATTTCTTTTTGTAAATCCTTAACTATGTTTTTCATAGCAGGATCACGAGAACGTTGATATTGTCGTCGACGAACATTCTTCAACCGAATGAGCAGTTGAAGATTGTCATCGATGATAGGAGAATTTAATTTAGTTTGAACTTTGGGAACTGAAAGATTTCTAGCTTCGATAATGTAATGATTCAAATTATCAATTGCTGTGTCGATATCCGCAGAATTTTCTAAAACAGTTTCATGATCCACATGATTTTCAATGTAAGATCTGTAATCCAACCAATTAGCTCTATGATAGGTGAATATAGAACTAATTAGATTAATTATAGCTTCGTTGGAAAGTCTGGATGTTACAGGAAGATGATTTGAGTCAAAGTCAGCATGTGTAATCGGTTCACTACAAATGTGACTTTGATCTGTTAGAACCAGATCAATTGTAGACGGGTTTTTCACGGAAGAAAAACAAGTTGGATTACTGGGATGAAGAACTGTGAAGCTGAGAGTTGATTATGAAGTATTTTACCATTACTGTTATTTTGTCTACAATTCCACTGGTCATGCTTAGCATTTAAGTCCCCTATTACGAAAAATTTCGATCGATATCTTGTGAGTTTTTGCAAATCGCCTTTAAAGAAATTTAATTGTTCGCCGGTGCATTGGAATGGCAAATATGCTCCAGCGATGAAATAAATTCCATGAATGGTTTGAACTTCGATTCCCAAGCTTTCAATAACTTTAGCATTGAATGAAGGTAAAATTCGATGTTTAATTTGCCATTGGACATAATTGGCTAATCCACCACCCATTCCAGTAAACCTGTCAAATCGAAGAACCACATAATATGGATTGCTTTTCAATTTGACATTTGATTTAAGAAAAGTTTCTGTCACAATGGCAATATGAATTTCGTGAACTTGGAAAAAATTATAAAATTCATCTTCAGTCGATTTTAAAGATCGAGCATTCCAATTTAAAATATTCAAATAATTATTTAACATCACTGTTAAATTTTAAATTCATTATAATATTATTTGCATCCGATTTGAAATGCTTCAAAAAGTGATGAAATCGAATTCATTCGGATGATCATTTGAAAAAGTTGATCTTGTAAGTAGATCACTTCATTTTTAGTTATATCGCCTAAATCGACTTCATTTAAAGAAGCGAATAGCATTGAAGGAATATTGGTAGGTAGACTGCCATTAGAAGAAGATGATTTGGCCGATCTACCTATTGATAAATTGTTTTCGTTGGAAAATGAACTGCAAAGCGTTCCTGTGTTTTGATTATTTACATTAGAAGAATTAAGTGGTAGATTTCTACCTGTTACACTAGCGTAACTGACATTAGAAGATGATGACGAGGTCGATCTACCTGTCAATAAATTGTTTCGTTAGAAGACGAATTGGAAGGCGTACCTGTTTTTTGTTTTAAATTCATTTGTAACGGTTTTTTTGATTTTCAGGTATGTTATGTAAATTTGGGGTCGTTGATTTGACTTGTTGTCTAAGCGAACGAGCGTTTAAAATTTTTTCCCTGACAGGACATTTCAAATAATTGGATTTATGAATTCCATCGCAATTTGATCATGAAAATTTATCCGTAGTTTTATTCATTGGACAAACGTATTTCGAATGCGATTTACCACAATTCAAGCACCGTATATCCATATGACAATTTTTGGTTCCATGGCCGAAGCCTTGGCAACGACGACATTGCGTTAAGTTTGCAATACGATTATGCCGTTTATAATGTTCCCAATGATTTTTAATGTGGGAAATGAAACGTACTTTTTCTAAAGTTTTCAAATTGTTTATGTCACTTCGATATAAGTGTATAGGTAAAGTTCATGGGAAATTCCAGAGCGTGGTTTAGAAGTATCATTCGCTCTTTTTTTTCGTAAGTATTACTTGGGACCAAGCAATTCTTTTAGTTCATTTTCAATTTCATCAGTATTTTGATCATTTGATAAGACTTTCAAGACAGCCTTGAAGGGTCTGTCTGATTTTATACCATAGAGGCGTGCAAAACAGCTCATTTTAGTGAACAGCTCCGAACCGATCAGCTCACCAAAGTGAATCGATTCGATGTATCAGCTCATCAGCTCTTTTAGTTTGAACTTAAATTTCATTTTGTGCGTCGTTTTTCTTATGCACCGGTTTTCTTTCATATGCATGATCGAAATTGACTAATTGATTCGCAATGATGCAATGAATGCAATGCGAATTAATTTATCTTTAATTGATGTCGACTAAATTGAATCTTTTAAAGAGCCGAAGATCCGATCAGCTCGTAGCGTGTTCCTTTCGTCATAATGCAGTGAACTGGGTAGCAAATGAGTGAGCTGATGAGCTGCGGTTCTTTTGAAAAGAGCTGTGAGCTGTCAGCTCACTTCAATGATTCGATTCACTGGAACAGCTCAGGAGCGAATTGCCCATCTCTATTATACCATATGAATAAAATAAAAATAAAGCTCAGTACGGAATGCTTTGAAGTCGGAAATCATCTCCGTCACTGGTGGCATAGATTGTTGTTTCTTCCCAGAACGACAAGCGTCCATTTTGGGAATTTTTGAAGAATTTTCTTCTATGTCGCTACAATCGGATTCCGGAAAAATCTCGTAAATATTGTTAGACGGAATAGAATCAACGGAAGGGAAATCCGTCCATTGTCTTTTTTACATTCAGATTCTATAAGATCGTGAATGTTATTAGAATAATGTTGAATAACGGATTGTGATTTATTCCGTATTATTTTCAGCCTTAGGCTTGTTGCCTTTCAGGTTGGACGCAGGCATTTTTGAAATGAATGAAATTTGAAATTAATTAAACTAGGCTAAATTAATCTTCGATTAGCCTCCTAGGAAAAGTCTTGATAAAGACTGATTTTGTGGTAGTCTTAATAAAGACTGATTAGATCGAAGAATAGTTCTTTGAATAGCTAGCCTTAAAAAGGCTGATTAATTTCTTAGTCATTAAAAAGACATATAATCAGTCTTTTCAATGACTACGACTTTCTCAAGGCTATATAATTGTAAGTCTTTAAAAAGACTGTTAGTGATTCAGGTAGCCTTGAAAAAGACTGAAGTCTTGAACCAATGAAACTCTAGGTAGCCAGAAAAAATTTCCAGGAGCGTGCGGTGCAAACGACTGTTCAACACCGACATACTACCGATGATATTGCAGTTCACCAAAAGGTGTACCCATATCCAGCGATATATGTTGATGAAGTTAATAAACAGATAACCAAACATTTGAATGATGGCATCAAACGCCCCTCTCGATCAGCTTGAACGTCACCCGTTTGGATAGTTCCGAAAAAAAACGGATGGGTCAGGAGACAAACAATTTCGAAATCGACTTAATAAAAAAACCATTTCTGATCGCTATCCCATGCCGGAAATTAATTACGTTTTGGAAAAAATGATAGGTCAAAAATTCTTTACGACTCTTGATTTGGCATCTGGTTTTCATCAAATCAAGATGAAACAGAGTGACATTGAAAAAACAGCGTTTTCCATTAACAATGGCAAATACAAGTTCACAAGAATGCCATTCGGATTAAGAAACGCACCTGCTATTTTTCAACGAGCCATTGATGATGTGCTTCGCCATTATATTGCAAAAATCTGCTACGTTTACATGGATGATGTAATCGTTTTTGGCAGAACCTTCGAAGAAGCCTTGAAACACCTTGATACAATTATGAAAGCACTCAGTGATGCGAATCTCAAAATTCAACTAGACAAATCCGAATTTTTGCACAAGAAATTGAATTTTTTGGATACGTGATTGGATCCGAAGGAATAAAAGCCAATCACCAAAAAATTGAAGTAATCCCAAGTAACATTTTTAATATTAATAAATACTTGTTGCTATCTTCAATGCTACATAATAAATCTTGCATTATAACTTTAAACTCCACAAAAGCCTACTGAAAACCTCTATAAGAGCATGTTCCTGCCAAGTGAACCATTCTTCATAAGGTTCATAAAGCAAACTGAAGAATCAGCATAAAGCTGCGTTAAAACTTCAAATTCAAGAAAAGTTTGAAACCAGCTTTACGATCAACATTAAATTTATTTGGATGGAATGAATTTCGCTGTGAATAAACTGTCGTTTTGATAATATTTTTCTTGACTATATGTGAGTCATGTCTGATTTGAATGCAATCAATAAGAATTTATTGGATTTTATTTACAAGTTTGAGGTTTTACCGAACGTAAAACTTCATGCGCTTTTATTTTTATCGTGAATGTATGGATAAAAATAAGAATTATAACTAATCGCCTTGAAATAAATACGGTTTTTGGGAAAGTCTCCATGATTTATAAAAATTATTTTCTGTGATTCATCGTCTTTTTTGTATAAAACTATTTCGTGGCGATAAAACTTGTGCATACGTTCTGAAAATGAATCATAAAAGTCCATCATACTTCCTCGTTTTTGCATTTCGAAGTTTATTTGATGTCAATAAAGGCTACGGCAAAGAACATCATAATGGCGGCCATGAAATTTTCTTTAGTGCAAATTACACTTAATCTAAGAAGCAATAAATCAAATAGCCCACAACAAGAGTGTCATAAATGTACTTCACAACCCTCAAATTTGTTCTGAGTGAAACTGTCATCCAATGAACACGCACACACACACAAAACTAGATTTATGAAAGAATTTAACTGACAACAATGTTTTGAAGAAAAAAATTTAAAGCAATATTAAGAGCGTTTGCATGGTTTTATTCTAGCACAAATTGATTTATTTTTAGTCCAGTTGTTAGTCTAGGTAAAAGGTTTTATAGAAGCTTTAAAAACTATGATATTACTTGTCAAAAGCGACACTTATTATAGTTGTTATAAAACAAGTAGTGATTGAACAATCAATTACAAAACTTCTATAAATTATAATCAAAACCATAAGGCATTCGAATTGTTACTTGGGATTCGAAGGTACCCAATTCCTAACTCGATAAAGGAATTGAGATCTTTTCTCGGTAT
The DNA here is from genome assembly GCF_030247185.1 of Malaya genurostris. NCBI lineage: Eukaryota > Metazoa > Arthropoda > Insecta > Diptera > Culicidae > Malaya > Malaya genurostris. The sequence continues at coordinate 136,930,038 of NC_080571.1, read as the reverse complement.
GATGAGCTACTATAGAAGATTCGTGAAAGATTTCGCAAAAATTGCTAAACCCCTCACGAACCTTCTAAGGGGGGAAAAGAACATGAGTTCAACCAAAAAAATTAAGCTCGAGGAAGCCGAAATAAACTGCTTTGAAAAAATGACTGATGTATTAGCTCTGACTTTGCGATAGGCGCTGTCCTTTCACAAGGCGAAATTGGAAAAGACAGACCAATTCATTCTGCTTCAAGGTCATTAACAAGGGCAGAAGAAAAGCATTCTGTACCAGAAAAAGAAATGTTGACAATATTCTGGGCTCTTAAAATATTCCGAAATTATTTATACGGATCCTAATTTAAAATTTTCACCGATCATCAACCACTAACATTTGCATTTTCACCGAAAAATACGAACACCTAGCATTCAGCCGACGATAGTGATGACATGTACATTATATCCACTGAAGCACCTATCAATGCTTTTAAGCATCAAATAATTATAAAAACCTGTTTTAATCTACCTAGTGGTGTAATGATGCCTTTCTCATATCAATCATACTATCATATATAATACTGTGATATTCTTCAAAATAATTTTCTTCGATTCCTAAAAACAATAACCGAAATCGGTTTGTTTGACCGTCTGATGATAAAAAACTATTAATTGGAGACGATTTAGAAAACTTTTTACGGTTTTTCGTCCTTTTCAGTGATGGTATACAATTTTTAACAAACTTTACTCTATATTTCCAGATCCGGAAGTCGGATCCAGATGAAATTCAGGAATTACGTATCGGACCACAGGACCTTTCATTTGAACCTAAGTTTATGAAAATCGGTCGCGCCATCTATGAGAAAAGCTAGAAAATATATTTTCATTTTTTTGCACATTTTACCCCATAACTCCGGAACCGGAAGTCGGATCCAAACAATATTCAGGAATTTTGTATGGGACTACAAGACCTTTCATTTGAACCCAAGTTTGTGAAAATCGGTTCATCCATCTCTGAGAAAAGTTAGTGCATTTATTTTCACAATTTTTTGCACATTTTACCCCATAATTCCCGAACCGGAAGTCGGATTCAAATAATATTCAGGAATTTTGTATGGGACCACAAGACCTTTCATTTGAATCTAAGTTTGTGAAAATCGGTTCAGCCATCTCCGAGAAAAGTTAGTGCAAAAAAACGTTACATACACACATACGCACATACACACACATACAGACACACATACATTTTGCGTACTCGACGAACTGAGTCGAATGGTATATGACACTCGGCCCTCCGGGCCTCGGTTCAAAAGTCGGTTTTCACAGTGATTGCATAACCTTTCTATATGAGAAAGGCAAAAACGGTTTATTGGCAAAGAAGGTTACGTTTTTCTGTATAGAACAGAAAGAAACATCCCCTTTCGTTATTTCCTCCTGCCGCCGCTCGGCCGGAAAGCGTTTGCTAGTGGTGACAGCGGTACTGATTGCGGGGGGGGGGGGGGGGGGAGAAGAAAGAAAGCGGTACACGCGATAGCAGCAAGGATACGTCAGGAGTACGGGAGAGGAATTCGAAATTGAGGATGTTTGGCGGAGCAGTATTAGTATGGTGAGTCTACGTACATTTTCCTTTTCTTGTTTTACATTCAAGTATGAGACAAAGTGGCTAGCTAACGGAATGAAATTGATTCCGTCGGTGCACTGTTGTTGGTCAATACGGTAGCAGATCGGAGCTGGTATGAGCCCGATTGAGGTTCAAGTTTCCTTGAAAACTGCGGACGTATAGATTGAGTTTACATTTGGTTTGTTTACGTTTTGACCATGGTCAATACGGAGCACATGTGTTAAAGAGAAGAAAAAAACCACGATAATATTTACAAAAGTGGCCATACATGAAGGCCTAAGTTTTTTTTCCTTTTTGTTGTCGCCTTCGTTAAAGAGATAAGAAAACCACGACCAGCTGAACAGTTAGCACTGCTAATACCGGAACAATCGGGATATCGTAAGGGTCACTCTTGTGAAACCGCTTTGAACCTAGTATTGGCAAAACGTAAACGTTGCGAAAACTAAATATATGGTTACTTCTTCTGTTAGCACAGGTCATGACGCCAATGTGGAAATTGATGGTGAAACTATTGATCGCGTTAGAGAAATGAAGTATCTTGGAGTCATAATTGATGAAAAGTTAACATTCAAATCTCATATTATTAACGTCATCAATAAGATTGCCAAAAAGTATGGTGTATTATGTCGTTTGAAAAATGACTTAACGACTCATAGTAAGATTCTTTTGTATAAAACAGTCATTTCACCACACATTGACTTTTGTCCATCCATTCTGTTTCTTGCTAATAACACAGATCTTGAGATTACAGCGACTGCAAAATAAAATCATGCGACTAATTCTAAAATGTAGTAGATATACCTCCTCAGATTTTCTACTGAACGCATTACAATGGCTTTCAGTGAAACAGAGAATTTACTACTTAACCATGGTAGTTATTTTCAAGATATTAAATGGCATGCTGCCTCGATATTTGTGTGATCGAATTGAAAGAGGAACTGATTTGCATAGGTTCAATACTAGAAACGCATCTGATGCTTTTTGTTAGCCTGATCGCTAAACTCATTATTGTACAGGGGAATAAGTTTTTTTTTAATTCGATGCCAAGAGAAATCAAACGCGCAACGACATTGGTGGAGTTCAAAAAGTTATGTATTTCACACATAAAGTCCGCTTTATAAGCAAATAGTTCGAATTTTTTAGATTTTTTATTTTTTTCACGTATTACGAAGATTGTATTTTTTTTTGTTATATATATATTATTGTGAGACGTATTAAGTTACTATGTTCGGTATGATGATGATGGATTTTTAGTTTGTTTGAGAGTTAAAAATAATGAGCAGTCTACAAACGTTTGAGCCTCGCGCGCGAAACAGGTAGTGACTATTTGGAAAGCGAACAGGACTGGCCGAAGAGCCTTAGCATTCGGTGTGTTAAGTTTGCTCTTGACCTTGATCGCAAGGTTTGATTAATAATTTAAGGAATAGATTCGGGAAACTAATTGGGATCGACAGTTGTTGATCGAATTGGGCTTGGCTCTGCTCATCCGCAGTCTCGTTACTCCATCGTAGCTGATGTGTGTAGCGATGAACTGGTCCGGCGGGAAGGGCCAGGTGAATTACTGTCTGATTCTGCTAAAGATATCGGGTTCGATTCCTGATGTGATCAAGGATCTTCCCGGGTTGAAAATTTTCTTGATTAACCCTGGATAGTAAATCCGAAATATTTGAATGTTATTTTGAGGTCAGACGTTCTTTTGAAGAAGAATCTATACCTGATAGTTTAATCAGATCGTTTTCTTTTGTTTACTGGTTAAGATATGTGCAAAAATATTAATTATCATTTAGATAACTCGTTCTGCTCACACCTTTGTAAGGGTATAAGGTGGGACCATCATCATCATCATAATGTTACTCAGAAAATAAAAACCGTTTTTAATCCACCTAGTGTTATGACAAGATTTTTTTTTCAAACTTGAATAAAATCAAAAACTTTCTTTGGTCAAAACGGTTAAACCGTTGCTGAGAAATCGAAGTGAGTTCCGGTTTTGGAGCTTTTCTTCACTATTACCGGTGCGCTTGGAAGCAGAAAACGGGCACTAGTAGATCCAAAGTAGATTTATAAGCAGTGTTTCGAAAATAAGCTATCCACATACATTTGTGTTGTACGCCTGTTTTTGTGATGGATTTTTATGCTAAGCGTTTGGCCGACGACACGACCTGCCACTCGTCGATCAAAACTGTATCGTAAATTTAACTACCCCTCAGTAAATGGAAATGTCAAATCGAAAACGCTAGTGAATTTTTTTAAACTGGCAGCACAAGTTGCTATATTTATTGATTTTGAATAACAGTCACCATAACCTTGGTTACTGCATATCGAAGGCAAGATGAATGTAAACAAAATAAATTCCAGATCGGTTATTATATTACGGAACATTTTAATGGATTTACCTGCCTCGAGCGTAATGTAAAAATTTATGAGCTATGTCTTTTATAAAGCCAAGTTCAAAACTCAGGTCTTTGGGACATTGGGATGCATAACTCACTGCTGACTTGAAACCGTTGTGTGATAACAGCTCAGCGCAAACCAACGAGGAAGACATGGAAATGACCGACAACGAGCTGAGCGAGGCTAGTGCTCTGCGGTACCTGCATAACGTACGGTAAAATGATTTCTTTGTGGAATTCCACTAGTAATCCTCGAATAGTGGCAAACAAGGTGAAATACTGTTTCCACTGCTGCGCAATCAATCGACACAAAACAATTTTGACACCGGCATATTACACCGAATCCTACTGCCCAGAAAAGCCAGCAGTTTAAGTGTACGGATTAGATTAATCGCTGGAAGCAGATCATTGTCCTCGTTCGTTGGTTTCATCCTTAGTTTCGATTAAAATCCGAAAATCGAGTTCATTGAAATGCATTTCTGCTTAATTTGGACAAAGTTTAACACTAAAAGAACTAATCCACCGCTTTCAAAACATGTTTATTTGTTTTGGGGTTCCTTGGTAATTAGTCCATAGCAACTTAAACAGTGTTGCTCGAGAAGATTATTTTTATCATTTACAAGGGGTCGCTAGATTTGTGGTAACTGGCGGTGAATCGTTAGCGAACAGCTTTAATGCTGATTTTTCTTCGGAGTGCCTGGTCGTGTCGTCGGTTTGGCTGTTAGCTTTCGTTTGTTTACTGTCGCGTATTGAAAAGGAAGAGAAAATTAAGGTGCTGGACACATGGCTAAATGAAAGGCTAAATGGTTTAGAATTCATCATACCAGTGTTAAAACCATCATCAATAAGTTTGGGGAACACTATTTTTTGGATGAGCTACCAGGAAGAGGCAGAAAACTCGGTTTTTCCAACCCGAAACTGGACCAGAAAGTGGTATCTCTAATCATGAAGAACAAATCAATGTCAATACGTGATTTGGCCAAAAACGGGAGAACGAGTGTCGGAATGATCCAGCGTATCAAGAGGCTAAATCACCTGAAGACCTACAAGAAGCAGAAAATTTCGAAACAAAGTGTAGTACAGAAGAAACGAGCAGCAACAAGGGCCCGGAAATTGTATTCGCGTCTTTTGCAGTGTCTGGATGTATGCGTTTTGATGGACGATACTTTACTGTCGTCGTTGGGGAGGATGTGAGCGATGCGGACAGGTCGATTCAAGTGGAGAAATTCGTTAGAAAGGTACTGGTATGGCAAGCATTATGTTACTATGGTTTGAAGTCAACCATTTACACTATCGGAACTATAAATGCAGAAATCTATCGATCTGAGTGTCTCTAGAAGAGATTGCTTTATATAAGAAGCATAGTAATAGAATGGTTTTGAACAGTGATGTCCTAGCTCAGCACACGAGCTGCTCTATACCTGCTGTGTGAGCCTATGAAGCTCATGTGCTGTGCTTTTTCAAACCAGACTCATTGAACGTGTGCTAGTAAGAAAAGAGAGCCGTATCGATAGAGCTCGTAGCTCGTTGAAATACGAAGCATGCGAGCTAGCAGAAAACACGCACACGAAGTCTGAAGCACACGCTCGTGTGCCGTGTTGCTACTAGATCGAGAGTCGTGTGCTTCGTAGAACCAGCTCGCAATTCAACTGGTGTGCTGGCTCTTCTTCTGGCTCATTCTTCTGGATTGGGTTCTAGCTCGTGAGTTGGCTCATGTGCTAGCTCATTTCCTTACTTGAGTGTCCGTTCTTTTTTTTTATTCAATAATATGATATCATTTTCAGGCACACAGTGTCCGCTCTTGTCTTGTCTCTTGTCAGTAGGTGGACTACACAAATCAATATGATTGTCAATCCAAATGATTAGCGGCTTTCACATAATGTGAAATTATCGTCAATACTCGACATTTTGACAATGCTATTGATGATGAATAATCGTGTGCATTCAAATGGGTATGACGTATTGACGAAGGATTTACAATACTGAATACTGACTTTTCATGAATAATTTCCGGTTATAAGTTGATAAGACTTTTCTTGTTCAAATGAGGACACTATAAAACAAATTCGGAAAACGAAGTATGAATTGTCAAGTCAAGGCATTTCATACGAACTTTAACATAGCGAGTTTGACCGATACCGCCTCTCGTCCTGTCAACAATGAATTAGATTCATCAACAGCTCATTTGTGTCGTCATCGTGCTAAACCTAATTGAGGAGTGCACCAATTTCATTATTCACACAGGAGGCATAGAAGTAAATAAATCGAAACAGGGCGGAAGACTTTTTATGTTGATTTATTCAGTTTCCTTCTATGAAACCGGTTCAGTTTTAATCTTTTGAAGATAAACCAACAATTCATCGACTTATGAAAAATTTATCTGATAATAAACATTATTTTCTAAATAGGAATTGAAACATTTGAATCACCATTTTCACCGATGTTTTTCTCCATTTGCTGTCAGTGTTAGTTTCGTCCTTGTTTGAAAAACTGCTGACATATGAATAAATTGGCAACATTGGGCGCAGGTATAAATAGTTTGGTTTTAAACATTTCCTGGTATTCTTCATACGGTTTTTTTTTAATTATCTTCGAACGTAAATAGTTATGGTTTTCAATTTATACGATGTCAGCAAAAAATAAAAAACAAAAGGAGAACATTTCTCGAGCGTCACAGATCATCCAGGACCATTTCAAAACAGAGAACCAAAAAACTTTGTGTTTAAATTGTAACAAGGAAATTTCAAATAAGTTCAGTAATATGAAGCGTCAGTTTCTTTTAAAATTGAGTAGCCAACTAAAAATTCAACATGAAGTACAAGTATTCGAATCGCTGCCAGCAGGAACATCAAAGTTGGAAGCGATGTTGCAAGCAAAACATTTACATGTTTCAAACAATATCAAACCAATGGAGCATAAACTAACGAAGCTGCAATTATCAAGGCGGTTATCAACTGAAGAAAATTTCTTAAAATATTGGAACGAACAAAGATTCAAAGAACCGGAGTTATTCGCCCTTTCACAAGTAGCTTTATCAGTTCCCGCTACTCAAGTGTCGGTAGAAAGAGCAT